>NW_026857342.1:0-266740 GCF_026571515.1 Ruditapes philippinarum
TTGGAATATACAGTTATAATCAAATTTACACAGAAATACATGAAGATATTTTAAAAAAGTAATGAACGTGTAGACATTTACTATAAATAAACTGGAGAGTCGACGATTAGAACATAATTTACTTAAGAAAAGCTTATTAGTGATTTACATTATATTGTTAATAAGTTTATGACAATACACGTTATAATAATTATGCACTAATTTATTCGGCCACAAAATTATCTAATTAACAGTTCCACCCCACATATGTCAGAATATAAATATAATAAGCACAGATAATACACAGAATTGCAATACGCGTGTCAAAACAACAACAACAACAACAAAAAAACAACAAGAAGTATATATAATCTTTATAATCTTTTTTTCCACTTTTCAGTGACTAATATAACAATTAATTAACACATTTACATGAGAACATAACATAATATCATACGATTACTGATTATATACACGAAAAGCATGTCATACACACTGTCATACATTAAATATAGAGATACAATATATAGAATTATAACAACCTGCATACACAATGTTAGCTTATTAATAAGCACATGATATAGTGTCAATGTTCGATATAATGGTATTTACTGAGTATTTTTTTTTATGCACTTTTACTAAATATTTTCCCGATTACATTTATAACTTATCGAAAACACGAAATATAAGTGTCATGTAAAGGAACATTTAGTATGGATTTATTATATTGCATTTAACCTTAGAAGTCTAAGATAAACATCCTCTCATGGAGAATGTTATTAGAATGTTCTAGAGATTACTTTTTATATTCCATTGTTAGGTCGTGAACGTATTTACAACATAGGTTGGTGAAGGCTTTTTGGAGTTCTGGATTAATACCAAAGACAGCCAATAAATTGGAATCAAAGAGTCCTCGCAAGAATGCTTCCGAGTTAATTCTAAGAAAATAGCTGCAAACTTCAGAGCTAAATTTCTGATCAATTGAATCTGTAAAGCGTGTCCGTTCACGTGTATATGTATCACATTCAGCTAAGATATGTCTGTTTATATCACTAGTTTCTAATAGACATTTTGTACAGGAATAACTTGTAGATAACTATCGATATAGAATTATTTTTGTTGCACTTTTAGCATTTTTATCTCACTGTTTGTATTTGAAAACAGCCATAAATGTAAAGGCGTAAGGCGATTGATGAACTGCTATAAATCTGTCAAAATCTCATCTCTACCACTGTTAATTCTATGTTGCCACACATTGGTTAGTGTATGTGTAATTGCCTTTTTAATAGTATTTCCACAATGAAATGGAATAATCTGTATTTGAACAAAAGTCTGCATATTTTTTCTGGAAAAGCCGCGTTGATTACAATAGCCTTTCATAACAAATTAGTTTAGTCTGTAATTAAATAGTTTTCTTGACAGATAGTGTGTTGGTATAGTACACAGTTTTTGTAGGAAAGTTAGCTTTCTCTGGTCTATGTCAGCTTCAATAGTAAACCATCCCAGTGTGCTCAGAGCCATGTCCGTTCTAGTTGACTGTGGGAGATGTTGTATTTGTTTCGCTGCCAATCGTTCAAATCGTTGGATCTTTACAATGTCAGTATTTGAAATGTTATGCCATAGTTCAGCCCCATAGAGAAAGGTTGAAAATGATACTTTTTTTACTAATGATGCTAGGGTCAGTGGATTTATATCACCAACATTGTTTTCTAGGGATAATATTGAAAAAAGTGACGATTGTCCTTTATGTATACGTTGATCGATTGTATCTGTTACACTTAATGTCTTATTAAGTTTTATTCCAACATGCACAACAGTATCACATGATGATATTTCAGAATGACCAAAGTTTGCTTGAAATATATTGTCAGAAATTTTTCCGCCAAACTTCAATACACAACATTTGCTATAGTTAAATTCATATCCCCATGTTTTGCGTATGTGTTAACAATAGCAAGCTGATAGCAAGCTGATAGCAAGCTGATAGCAACGAATCAAATAACATATAATGACACGTGTACATTGATCTATAACTGATAACGAGCTCTCTTACATATAAAACATGATCATTCTTTTATGGAGATATATATTGGAATGAATTGCTCTTTCACATATTGTGTTTATGAATGAAATTTGAATAAAGATTGGAATTGTAATAAAAAATTATCTGCAACACACATCTATTTCTTGACTTCCTAAAAAAAGAAAGACATAACCATCAGACATCCTGCTGACTTGGGTTACGTTGTTTTATTAAAATCTACATATATAATTCAGAAAGGGGAAATTATAGCATGATATATGAATATTGCGTCACATATTGTACTGGCTTTGGATATTCTATTTTTGAATAAAATATCTGTTCTGTTCTGTTTTTAATTAGACACGTAAAAGTGTAAAATACAATAAATTGAACAAACACGAGAGGGATGAACAGCCGCAAGTTTTGAACAATATAGCGTTCCAATAATTCAAGTTATGTGGCTGTTTATTTTAATAGTGAAGCTCATTCTACAGAAAAATCGTTTTCTTCCTATTGATATTTAACATATCAACAGGAATAGATTGTTAAAGGCACATTATACAAAAGAATAATTAACTATACTTTTACTAATGACCTGCAATAATCAAATTAAAAATATGTTCCGGGTAATTAGCCAATGAGAAAATTTTAGGATACTATTAAAGTATACCAAAATGAAGAAGCTTGTAAAATGCTAAAGATTAAAGCATTTCTGAGGCAAAATGAGTATTTAAAAGAATGACAATTTCGTATTGTTTTCCCAGATTTTCACTTGTTTGCCTTTACACAGTACTAATTTTCTTTTGGTAAGACACACTTTGTGTATATTCATTACTATTTTTAATAACTGTTGAACCAAGACGTTATTTTTCTGTTAGTTTTATTACTTATCTTTTCTATTTATCGTACATATAAATATATTTGGTGCACTACAACTTTCTTTTTGAAAAAATATGTATATTTTATACATAGAATCATTGATCTTTATTTATATTTTAATGTCACGTTGCCGTTACCGCTTAAACGGTAATATTTGAATGTATTTATTTCGTTTCAAAGACGAAATGAATTGAATGTGTTGTTTTGATTTATTTACTTCATTTATAGATTAATTGACGTTTTTATTCTTTAAGTAATACACAAAGGATAGGTATTTTTTGGCTTATACCTCGCTTTGGATACATGTATGAAGTCTGTTATGCTATTAAAAATATCGATGCATTCATCCCTTACAATAAATGCTATATAAATATATATTTCTTCACATAATTGGTTCGTAAGCTGATTTACGTACGGTGGCAAAAAGGTGACATGTGTGTGTATGTTTTATTTATCTCGTGCGCACGATATACTATGTCGTGGCCACGAGTTACTAAGTCGTGCGCATGAAATAATTAAGTGGTGCGCACGAGATATCATGTCATATCCATGAGTTACTAAGTCGTGGCCACGAATTACTAAATAAAATAAACCGGGGCTAATTTCTTCTCAAGTTATGGTATGGAAAAGGTCAACAGGCAATAAGTACGTACATACTGATCAATCCTATCAAATAATGTTCCCCACAAAGAGCAAAACTTAGTAAAGATTAAAATCTGATTTACTGGTCTTGGATAGTGACCTATTCTTATGATCCTTTAGTCATGTATACTGTTTGAAGTGGATATCTTAAGTAGTGTAATAGATTAACGTTGCATGTAAAATTTTAACCAGAATTTTTTAAAGTTTAAAACATTCCTAATTATATAATTCTATCTGATTGGTTAATTATCTCCTGGGCACGACTTAATTATCTCGTAAGCAAAGCTTAGTAACTCGTGGCCAAGACATAGTATAGTGTGGGCCCAACTTAATTATCTCTAGCGCACCAAAAAGTAGCAGGTTGTTACGACATAGGATCTCGTGCGCACGACTTATCTCGTGGCCATGACATAGTATCTCGTTCGCCCCACTTAGTATTTCGTGAGCACATGATAATTAAAGACTCAAACATGTCGACTCTTTGACATAAACATATATCCGTAAAAAACGTTATAAACTTTACATTACTTTGAAATAATCTGCATAAGATTGTTTCCGTAAATTAATTTCATCAGAAAAAAAGACAAATTTTACAAGTGACAGAATATCTTATAAACTGTCAGAATATTCAATGTCTAAATTAATTTTGAGATCTTTTTTCATCTGAACATATAATGTCATCGTTAAACAAACCGCTCATTAATGCGTATCATGGGCACAAGCGAAGTTTTGAGCAACTTATTTATTGTATTTATAAATTCATGGTGCATGTAAGGTAAATAGGGTTAGCAACGGTTGATGGTTAAATCTATGGATATAGTACTGTTTGAACCACTCTTATAGTTTGAAATGCGTAACTCGTTGTTTTAAAGTTCTATTTGTATATCCAATGTCTTTAATGAATGTAAAAACGGCAAAACAATAACGTAACGTTCAATTTGCAGATGGATGCCTCCATATCTTTGCGCGGTACTGTATGTTACATGCAAGGCTGATTACAATCTTGACATTTCTTATCGCTCGCGAATGAGTGACCTTACAGTCTAGCATGATTTTCCTATGAATAGAAAAAAATGCACTCTAGACAACAAGAATATAGACAAAATTTACATTATTATCAAAATGTTTAACTTTTCCTACTTAAAGAAATATAAATCTATTTTTTAAAAGTATCAGTAAATCTTAACAATTGCTGATCTTACTAACAATGTGGTGTATAAAAACTATCATCTTAGAAAATCTAGAAAGAAAATAGGTGTAATTATCTGTAATTCATTTCTCATTGAATGTTTATACAAGCTGCTATTTTAATTCATAGTGACGTGTTTTGTATACTGAGTAAATAATAACATTTGTAAAGATAGAACTTCAGAGTGCCGTAAAATCTAATCTAGATATATACGCATAAATACATAACCCCTGCAATAAGTACTTCTTAAATGTCCAATTTGCATGAGACATGCTGCCATTTTTATTTAAAAAATGTCTAGTTTTTGGTATCTTGTTACAGATTTGATAGCAAAACACATTTGCCATATATAATCTAGGCAATCTGCAACTATGTGTATTCTTTTTGGTTACATTTCCCTTCCTACATTACTCTATCGTTGAAATATTCTTCTGTTGGTGGACAGGAGGATTTGCTACCTTAATGCGGTCAGCGCGGCATTCGTTTAATTATGTGTGTAATAAAATCTGGAACGAATTTAGCGGGCTTTATCGCTATCTCACCGTCATGGAAGAATTGATGTTCAGAAGTATAATTTGTACATTTGTAAGAATGTGGCAGAGTGTTATTGTTTTATAATCAAAAGGATTGCACTTAAACTGAGCAAAAAGTTATGCGATCATCAGATGCAAATTTAAGGTATTTGTTTCAGTTTTTTCTCAGTTCAGAATCATAAATATTATCATTGTCATGTAGTGATTGTTTATATTTTTATATTTTTATTTTTATTAGTATTTGATATAAATTCAGAATATGATGTGAAAATCTTTTAGGGATGGTGGTTGATAAGTTGACTTCTTATGCAATATATTGTTGCATATACATGTAAATTGCACATCACTTCTTTGTCGATTTTCGACTATATTGACACCCAAATTAGCAAAGAAGGTTAGTTTCTTTGGAAGCAAGAAAAATGAAAAATGAGCAGAAATCGTTTTTCTTTCTTTTTTTTTTTGTTTTTTTTTAAGAACATATTAATTAAGTAACATTTTCTTTATCTTTGCACATTATAAGAAATTCATTTTAATACATTTAGATACAAAAAGAATGATATAAACATATGGATGAGATAATTTAAACGATATAATTTGAACATTTCGAATAAAAATATCTGAATACATATTCTCTTGTATCTATCTGTAAAGGACATGTGTAGAAAATAATAAGTGAGTACCCTGAAAATCGTATCTTTATATCTTATATGCCTTGTTGAAATTAATACAAACTTCAGACACTTGTAAAATAATAAACAAGAGGTCATGAACTTCGACAAGCCGATACAGTCCTACGCATTAACCCTTCGAGCCTGCTGAATCTCAGTAAGGGCTTATCAGCTAGTAAATCACTATTAACTGTACGTCTCACATTAACACGTCCACTGAGTTGAGAGTTTTGTCATTATTAATTGGCCCTCTGTATTATTATCTAATGGCCCTAAAATTGAAGGGTCAAATTTCTGTAGAAGCTACACTTACTAAATTTATCAATGTATTTTTTCTTCATTCTTTTTCAACCGGGTCTGCAGCTTAATTGAATTGTGAAACTTAGCAAGTATTTGTAAATATACTTTATAACACACGATAAATTTTTAAATTTACAATAAATAAAGTTCAATAGTTAAAGGTCAATGGTCAAGGTCACACTTATATCTTGTAAGGTTCATGCTATCACATTTATATATGACAGGTACAATAAAACAAAGAACAATATGAAGCAATAGTTACTTTCATTCTCTTTTCTTTTCATAATACCTGCATGCCTGAAACCTTTTCAGGGGCATTCGTCACTTGGGTGACAGCTCTTCTTATTTCTTAAGGTATCATTTATATTCCTGATTATCATCCAAATTATGTGATAAGGTGCAAAACTCTAAAACCACAGTATTTCCAGAACTATATCCCCTTGAACATATAATTTTCCGTAAAATATAGAGGATATTGAATGAGTGTAAGTACAATACTGAATTTATTGCACGAGTGAATAAGAGGCTCGCATAATATTATTTTATTCAGCGAGTGCAATAAATTCAGTAATGAACTTACACGAATTTAATATTCTATTTATCACATACCCAAAATAAAGACCGTTTAAAGAGAAATAAGAGTCATTTTTCATTGACGCGTCTATAGTATAACGCTAACATTTAGCGCGTCTTTACACTATGTTTGTATAACGCTAATGACGTCACGTCAAAATATATGCACGGCCGTGCAATACCATATTTACGGAGTCGCAAAATCGGCACGGGTGTGTGATAAAATGTTATATTTTACTCTAATATCTTCATTTCAAAAAATAAGGATTGACATTAAACTTCAAACATATGTTCCTTATCATCAACTACATCATATTTGACAATGTTTTTAACTCTTGCACCAATTTTTCCAGAATTTTCTCCTCATGAACTTATCTTTTCTCTCAAAAAAATGTTACTTTTTTATTTCTTAAGGTATCTACTTCTAACTTTAAATTTATGTTCCTTATCATGTGTGATAAAATTCATAACTGTAGTATGAATATTTACAGAATTATCCCCCCTTGAACTTGTTTTCAATTAATTCTAAAATGTTCTCTATATCCTCCAGCATTAACTATACATTCTTAAAACATGATAGGATCATAAAACATTCAATGGTACTGCTGTCAGTGATACAGTGGCAAGCCGTGTAATTACAATTAAATGCTCATCACTGATCAGAGATATGAAATTTTGGAAGAAACTGGAAATATTGGGTTAATGTGTAGGACTGGATAGATTATGGCGTGAGTTCACCCTTATCTCAGCTGTAATGTTATGGATCAGTTAGACAGATTCAAGCGTTTGATTATAAATAGGCGGGGTTATTTCCTTACTGTTTTAATTTTATAACACCTTTATACTATGCTATTACAGAGGGTTACAGGGTCTGTTCATTTTATCGATTCATTTCATTAAAGAAAGGATAGATATAAAATACTTTAAGCAAAGGCCAGTATACAGTGAAAATGTGTAGAAGATATGCATTATAATTATTATATGAATGAAATAAATGAGCAATGACAATTATTAGAGTTATTTTCTTCTAGTTATCTTATTTACATTTACATTTTACGCTTTTCATGAACATTCATACAGAATCTGATTTAACAATATTGAAAAAAGGGCTTTTATAATTCCAAACTGTATTCTTTTATTTCATTTTAATGCTTGTGATCAATAAGATAAATGATGACCACCGTAAAACTAAGTTGTATCATAAAACAATTTAATGTTGTTTCAATATTTGTTTTCAGATATGTGAAACAAACAACACAAAACAACAGACGTGATAGACGAAATCAACAAGATATCACACAGTACCTGGATTTAAGAATTTGAACGATAATTTTATTGATTGTCTGACAAACTTCATTTCATTATGCTTTGCTTATTTATTTATTTATTTTTGTTGTTTTATTTTTATCAATTAACAAATATATCTTGAACAATAGATTACACATGTATGGTACCATGTACGAATTAAAAATAAAAAAAGAGAGGACCGAATTTTCATTTTTTTTTTGTTTCAAAACGCTAAAAAGAAGATAATACATGATTTAATAGATGATGTTTGAGTTGTTTTCAATAAATACAGATTTGTTTTCATCTATTGAAACTAGTATGAAAATAAATATTTCGAGACAAGTGAAATATCAGAACTTTCATGCCACAATGTGAAAATTAATCCTGTATTAAATTTTATAGAAAAAAAAGAACTTGAATTTTCTGTTTATTGTATACATTTTTCTTTTGTTCCGCATTAAAATTTGACGACATTATGATTATGTGATTTGGCTGACTTAGAAGAATATAATCCGACAAGACAACAATGACAATATGAAAATAATTTCACTGCAGTGAAAAATAAATTAAACGGAACCACTCATATTTATGTAATAAAATATTTTTTTCAATATTTCTGAATTTATATTAAGAATATTCAAGAATATAATGAAAAGAGGATATGAAGTTTTATCTGTAATTGCGTGTTTTATTTCATCCAGTGATATAGAAATAAATATTTCACCAGTTGTTGTAGACACATGTTAAATGAAATAATTTGATAATAATCAATTTTAGGAAAAATATTGAATTGCCTGTTTATTAAAGTTTTCTCTGTTTAAAAATGATTATTTATTTTTTTGTTTATTTTAATATGTATATTGACGAAAGTAGTTACGACACCAGGGATAAGTACGGAAAATATGTTACATGTAGTAAAAGTAAACTTATACATAGAAAAATATGGAAAATGAAAATGAGCATTTCATTTCATCAATCCTTCTTAATATTTTTTTCGAAAATGCATTATGATTAAAACATATATTTAACACTACATTTATACATAAGAATTAAGTACAACATATGCTTATCGATTTTTTAAAAGTTTTATATTTTACTTGAATAAGTACGGTAAGTTATTTGATAAATATATTTATTTTCTTAACAGTAAGATGAATAATGTACAGATAAATGTGATATGTTATATAGCCCGTTATTATATTTTTCTTGTATACAAATTAATATCGGACGTATTCTTTTCTCTCTACTCTATATTCTCAAACAAGTATAAAAACATGAATCTATAAATGATCAGACATTTGTGTTTTTTTAACCCAGGCCTTCTATTTCATATCTAAAAAAATATTGACCGTCTACAATTAAAAGGTTTTTGTAATCTGCGTAAATTACTGTTATATTAACCCATTTGAAAGTAAGATGTGTGTTTTCATGAAATATTTCCGAACAACCATTTCCAACATTATCCTTAGAAAATAAACCCATTTAAAATGATAGTGGTATCATATATCCGCAGAACGAACAGGTACAATGCGTTTCGTCTGAGGTTAAAAAGTTAGGGGAATTATTCCCCTAAGTCAGCACTGTACTGTCACTATCTGTGCATGTAAAATTGTTGCTGAAAAAGCGCATTGAGGTCGACCCCCGGAAAAAGGACATCTGGAATTTCCTTTTTTATTCTGGAACGCATTATATATTAAAATGTATTAATATATAAGTTTTTTTTTCTTTTCGTTATTTTATACATGTAACAGAATCATAGCCTTTTATATTTTACTTTGTTAGTTAACTGTTTTTTTGTGTGTCTCATTGTGCCTTTATTTTTGTTTGTTACCTCATTTTTTAATGTATATGAAATGAGTAAAATGATATGCACCTATCATTTAATATTAAGTCACCACATCATAGCACACTAACTGTCGGAAAAACCTGTCGCTACAGCTGCCTTCTTGTAGTTTGACTATACTGAAGGTCCTAAAACTATGCACAGTTTTACTTATATTTTCACCATTGTTGACAGGAGATAACGCATATCTTGCCAAAAGTATACAAGAAGAAAGTAATTGCTACAGAAATGAAATAGCTGTCTTTAAATGATATGAAGCAAAAGAAATCGTGTCAGGTGTTTATATTCCAATCGTTGAGTATATAATTTTATCTGATGCTCAACTCAACACACAGGACGTCTTGCACGCTCAGAAAAATAATTAAATAATTTCTCTAAATTTCTGTATGTAAAGCATAATCAAAGTATGCGCATCTCCTGTATTTTTGTCTTTCTTTCTTGTAGAAAATATAAAATCAAATCAGACATCAAAACAGTTATTTCATATTTCTATCATGATAATAAGAAACAACCGAATAGATTTAGTTATCTTTTTGTAGACCATTATAGTACTGTTTGCTGAATCAATCAAAACCTCGAGAGTGTAGTAATGATGTTTCACTTCATAATCTTCAAGGTAAGTACAGCTTTGCAAATAATCAACCGTCACACTAGGGATCTAATCTTTGTGATAAAAGCCCGTAATACAATATTCAAACATAAAGTAAATAACCGCATGATTTCTATCCGTCAAACTTGGATGTTGAAGACCCCACACTGATCGCGTATGTTTCTAAAAAAATCACTCGTATTTATATGTTAAAAGGTGTCTTAGATTCAAAGAAGACATGACATTTTTGACAGATGTACTGTAAAAAAAGAATTAAATGAAATCCACACATCTTTTGGTAAAGCATGTTAGTACCTGGAGTTCAAAGCAATAATATTATATAATACATAACATTTTAACGGTGATTTATGAATTTCCAAATAATCAGAAACAAAATAATTGCGTTCAAAATATCTAAGTCATTATGTAAATCACTTAAAAACTGTCAGTAAGTCAGAACTTACAATGCATTAAATGTCAACCTGATGCTTAATTGGCATTAATTCGTATTGTAAAACATGTTTATTTTATTCACACAATCGTGCATATTTCGGTAGACATAATATAAGTTATTCGGACCTGAGAGTTAATTAAAGCAAGCAAAAGATTTGTAAAATTCTGACAAGTCATCATATCATTTGGACTAAATACTTCAGACGGCTGTATTGATTGGTGCATGACTGTCCCATTTTTAACTATTTTGCATTAACAAAAGGTGATGTGCATAAAACAACAATTGTAATGCAAGTTTCGGATTTGTATATATTTGAAAACAAATTAGTTGTATAAGATTCATTTTTGAGACATAGTACTTAAGATCATCTTACATTTAATGGAAACAGATGGTAAAAGGCCTGAAATTGTAAATGCTGTTAATTTTTACAAAGTGAAAGTAGAAAAAGTTTCATCAGCTTAGAGATTTAAACTTTGCTTTTATAATGAATCTAATTGATGAAACAATGACTGGTCACCATCCTTCTTTTTGAATTATCTGCCTCTTTAATTATTCAAGATAATTGACTAGCATAAGTCTAAATATTTTGACTTAGCCTTTGTGTTCAGATATCGTCTTTAGACCTAAAACTGTGTTTCGTCGAATAGAACAGTGTAAAAATTGTTTGTATTATTCTTCAAAGTGATAATACAGTTGGAATGATAAAGCTAGCAGATATAAGCAAGAATGACTAATTTTGATTTTTAACGTTATGATTACATTACATTTTTGAGAAAGACATAATACACAAATAATATGATTGTATTGTTTGAGGCTGTAACAAGTTTCGTAAAATGCTAATCATTTTCATAGAAGCGTTCAAATGTTAATTTCATATTTTTTTAATTTCTTATTTTACATTACAGATAGTTATACTGTTTTAGCTTCATTGAGTGAAATGAAAGTTATTTACTGTTTTTTTAAGGGAAAGATTGATAATTTACCAGTTATTATTTACTATATAAAATAAAAAGTTTTATGTTACCGTAATAAAAGTATTACATAAAATATATTGTTCGAAATGGTTCTTAAAATTTAAAATTAACTGCTATATCTTGACAAAAGATTCAGATATATTAGACAAATATTCCAAATTGATGAAAAATTTAAGTTGACCTATTAAAAAGACGGCATTAACGTCCGATGACATGATGATTCAAATCTTCAAAGTTCGATCTAAACATATGAATCTTAAGAAAGGAAGTGCCCAAAACAATCGGTTTGCGAAAAAGACAAGAAATGACAAATAAATGAAGTTACGTGTCAAGAATGTCACGGCAATGGAATATAAAGTATATTTCATTCGATTGCAATGTATGTATGCTTATCAAATTATCTTAATATTCTTGGAATGTACTATTCTAGACAATATAAGAGATGCGGATATTGGCAATACCATTCGTACTTTAAGCTTGGGAAAGGTCAGTCTGGAAATTTTTGACTTGATGGAAACACACTATACGAGGTTCTCTTCAAATGGAAGAACAGTGTCTGAAGTAATAACAGCAATTTCAAAGGTCCATTGACCAGTATTGGTAGTAAATGAATATGTAACAAGAAGTGAACTTGTGAACGATTTAAGTAGATAAACATTCGTTTCAGTTCTTTATTTATAAATAAGTGAAACAAATATCTTAAAAGGTATCGACAAAAACTAATTATGTCTTATCTTTTATCTATATTTCATTGTTGTTTCAAGCAGTATAATATATGTACATGGTATTTACAAAATACAGAACAATCAAGCTTTTTATGACTTTTAGGTTTTAGTTGCCCCGTACTTCACCTCAGTGTTGTATATTTTTCTGGTCCTTCGGGATCATTGATACCAGCACTATTAAGTGTTGAGAATTGAGTACCGCTCAAGCCGGTTCTAGAGGGCGTGAGAGATGTTGCACTTATTCAGTATCTCTCCCTCATGTACAGACTCAATCAAACCGAGTCTGCAATTCTTATGTAATTTTGTTGTGATTAATGCTTCCGAGGGATCACTTTGTTTCCAGATATTTAGTAAAACGAATACATAAGATACATCATTCATAGTAATTGAATGCAAGTCCATGGACGGAGTAATGCTACATGAATAAACAAAAACAATAAATAAATGAACGTGACTAAATGCACTAAATCAACAAATCGCAAACAAGAACTAGTCGATTTATTCGTATCAGAGATATATATGTCGTTCATATTCCTTGTATTTTACTACAATTTGTTCTTCAAATCTAAATGATTACTTTTAATTTTTTACAAATTATGCAGGTTTTAAATTTTCTTTTTAATTGTAAGCTAACTATCTAATAAATCGAATATGATATAATCATATTATTAGTAACAAATTTAGATTAGACTTCATTCATTGTATTTTTGTTTACGATAAAAAGTGATAAAAATTCTGACTAACGATTCAGGCATCAGTAGAAATAATAAGTATATAAACCTATCTAAATATCTGTATAATCAGCATGAAATTTAATATGAGCCTTATGATATAGGTGCCAGAAAGTGTTTGTTTTTTCATGATATCTGTTAAACCACTCAATTTATTAAGCAACTGGAACATGATAAAACCAGATATACGATCAATCCCAAGGATTATATATAAATATTGAATTCTGCTCATAAACATTTGAAAATCAGTGTGTGGTCTGGTGTTATTAACACCTTGTAGATTTTTTTCTCTGAAAAAATTATCATGAGTTAAATATTCACAGCATACGAGCCTGTCTGATGATGATACACTATTTTCCATGATGTAATCTTGAATGATTTAAGATGATCAGATGAGAATGCTATAGTTCCTGAAAAACGTCACTTAGTAATATATGAAAACCATGATTGATATAATTTCTAAAACAAGAATAAATAGGGTTGAAATGAAAACCTCTATTATACTAAATGAGTTTTTTTTCAATATGGTCACAGTCTTTCGCAGATAGGATATACCACAGTTTTTTTAATTTTGCATATTTTTCGGACAATTGCTTAATAGGATATCAATTATGATAATTATGTATCTAGTAGTAATAAAAGCGTTTATAACACGCCAGTTGGTAGAGTAAATAGTTGTAATGAAAACATGTCGCGAACATCAATTCAAGTACATATCTATTAGTAGACGAAACAAAATAGGAATTTGGTTGTAGAACGCTTTACATCAGTACAGATAAGTGGAAAGATTTAGTGAAACTTAGTCTCTGTTAGCTGTTGTATTTTAACAATATAAACGGAAACTCTGAATCTATAGATATCACTATTGACCTAATTGAATATATTATTCATCATTATTTGAGTTCAACATGACACAAGGATAACATCTTTACACGAAGTAAGGAGATTTACAAAGATACGCTTGTCTTATCTTCAGACATAACTCATTAACAGCATGTAATTTAACACAATTTGTATGAAGCAGAAAAGGAATGATAGCCTTATTTATAATATGTATATCAATATATTAATTTACTAAATAAACAGGAAATATTTCAACAGATGTGTATGATTAGGCTTAGCAAACAAATATAAATTAGAAGAAATTTTAGAAGTGCTCTGCACATAACATTTAAGCATCAGTCTAATTTAATCAACAAAACGTAATTATTGTAAGTCTCTGGTTATAGACGTGGAGTTATGGCGTTTGCTTAGAATCAATGTTAACGAAATTTATAAGGCTTGTCAGAATATTTATCAGTTCAAAATCTGGTAACTCTTGAGTTGCCATATTAAAATCAAGTTTGAGATGTTAAAGTTAAAGTTACTTAATAACAGATACGAATACTGATGATTGTATTTCATTCAAAACCATCACAAATATATAAAAATCAATGTAAAGAAGTTCCAATGTAATACAAGTTATGCGACATCGTATATCATTGTTTCTTATAATTCTTTTCAGCTTTAATACTTTCAAAATATTAAAATGTCATATTTCAAGTACAGGTGGAGAATTAATTAATAGTACAGAATTTGAACTATGCATACCAGTATTTAATAATATCATAATAAAAAAGCATAACAAAACGCAACATGTAATCGTATCTAAATTTTGAAAGATCACCAATCACGCCTTACAAATGAGATTATATACTAGTTACTCATTTATTAAATTTTATAATGAATGCTAATAAATATGCAGTCCGGTTTCATAGTATTTGATATATTTTTTTTAATCAATATATACAAATGTAATAATAATTCAATTATTTACCATCTTTTTCTGTGGATCAATAGGAATTGTGCCATTTGTTTTCAAACTAAGACTATTTATACAATTATCGATAGTATAGATGATAAGAATATGACAACATGAAGGTATAAAAAAACAAATATCATTCGTAATATTTTAAAAAGTGCAATTAAAACAAAACACTGTTTAACCGGACGTTGGTCTGTATGATATGGTCTATATATATATGTGGATTTATTGATTGTTTGAGTTGCAAGAAACTATTATTATCCTCACGTAATTATATAGTTTGTCACTGCACTGCGCACTTAGTGCCAGAAATGTCAGAAGTTAAAATGACTGATGACTATTGTTTTAAAGGTTACAGACTGCAAGTTAATACCGTGATTTAGTACAATTAACTTGCGGCCTAAATATCTCGGAATAAATGAAACACTAGACTTAACGTGCATAAATAAATAGAAATGATGTAGTTTCCTAACCAAATGTTATAATATAATTATAGACAACTTCAATCAATACTGAATCGCCATCACAAATACACATGACTGTATATAGATTTCAAGACAGACCGATTAACTAACTATATATGGTTTGAAATAATAATGTAGTATGTTTGCTTTTTTGTCATATGAGTCATGCAATATACCATGCCCTGAAAACTGTTATATAATTAAAAAAAAATAATTGAAAAGCCAAAAGTACATTTATTCATTTTTTTGTAGCTGCACTTCTGCTTAATTGTTCAGAATTTCCCGATATAGATTAATTCTAAGAAAATAACAAATGTACATTATGAATGGAACAAAATCTTAAATGAAATACATAATAATATAATCACGTCATGTAACATATTATTTGTCATGTAACATAATTTGTTTTCGCTGAAACAATTCTCGTATATTATCATTATCTATTATGTTGTATTTGCACTATGATGACACATATTTCGCGTAAGATCGTTGGCATGATAACAAAAACAAAAAATGCATAACTTAAAGATAAAATATGAATCACTTTTTATGAAACATTTTAAAATACACATTTTCTAAAGGAAAAAAAACTATTAATTAAACAAATTATAATAATCTGATATTTAAACATCATATCGCCATTGATGTTGCTACATGAAAGAGCAAAGGTTTGCAAAATAGACAATTTATTAAACTTTTCTTAAATTAATTGTATTCAAATCATATATATATATATGATTGTTTTTCCATTTAAATACATGTAAATCAGAAGTAAGATTTGTTAGATCAATTTAATGAAAATCGTGGCAGATCTACTCAATCTGAACAAATATCCCTGACCAATTATTCATAATATAATCAACTTTTACTATTACTAAAACAAATGATACATGTACCAATAATAACAGCAGTGTTAATAATGACAACACATATAATAGTGTTCTTATTCATTTTCAAAGCGACCCATTGTACTAGATGCTTTTACAACAGTATCATTATATAATATTTGACAGTGTACCGGTTATGAAATTATATCTATATTACCCTGCCAATTTTAACCAATCATTTAAATTATCACGTTATGATAATATTATATTTAAAAGTATGGCATCAGTATCTTGTGTGTTTTGCGAAACTCAACGCAAATATCATTCATATCTTAAAATGACAGATTTATTACTCTACTGAAAAATATCATGAAAGTGAAATTAGAATTAGTAATGCGGTATAGAAAAGTGTAATATTTTAATTAGACATTTCTTTATTCTACAACTTTGTTTCACGTTTATTGACTTCATCATTTGTTAGTTGTTAGTTAGTATGTTTATAATATAAGGATAATTGATGTTTCATTGATTTTGTTTATTGATATTGCGTACAAAATTTCGGGATTTAAAATGGAATTTAATAAACTCAACTATATTCTAAATCTATGGTATCTTTATTTTTTATATAATAATACACACCTTACTCTCAGTATTAACATTACCGAAAGGTAGACGAGTTATCGAAACTTAAACCAAAAGCTTAATGAAGAGGTAGGCTATGTCTTATGTAATGATTTAATTACTATCCAAACAATCACATCTGCAAGAATCACAATGTTGCTGCTTCAGGGAGATGATCCGTAACTCTATCAAAAACAGTCTTCTTTCTCACTGTGAGCTGTCAGAAACAGACACGAGAAAGCTTTATTATGACATGATGATCTGTATTAGCAGCTTATTGTAATATCTAACCGCAATAATTTTATCCTGCTATATAATCAATCTTATAGTAATGATATATCAGTATAGTTAATAAAAATATGTGGTCTGACGTAATAAACAAGTCAATGATTAATTGAATAGAAGAAGAAGAAAATATTTTGTTCTGAGAAAACATAGCACGAAAGTTTGGAAACGCAATAAGATGACGATGTGAATGTCTATATAATTTGTTTTGATTAATGATAAGCACATAATAGTTAATATGTTAATGTATATGTACATGTTTTGTAATAATTTCTCTATACATGTAATTATAACTATTTCATTTAAGTTTGAGATCATTATAAGATCTATAAAAATAAAGAAAAGAAATATATAGTTATTAAAAAGAACACTATTATTTGTGAACAAAAGGAATAAAATGATAAACTCAATTACAAGATATACATAAGAAAACATTATCTAAAAATGTATTATTTAATAAATGTTTCATCATTTTCAAAGTTCCGTATTTATAATCAGATATTACAAAAGGGTTTTTTTGCCAATTGAATGAATAAGGAAATGTATGTGAAAACAATAACTGGCTAAATGTTTAAATCATAATTTTTAGATTTTACCATGATAACACAATGTGAGCAGGTAGTTTTATTCGCGCAGTTTTTTGCCTTAGTGACTTACGCTGGTTAAAAGTAAAATTCATATCGGCAAAACTTGAGCAGTTTTGTAGAGAAAAGATTATAATATCAAATGAAAATTATTTTTAAATTTTACAAGTCAAATCGTTCACAGATTGTAATTTCTGATCGTGAATAGATGTGAAATTTATTCATTTTCTCATTACCATGTATCTAACATATTTTGTTATGAATATTTATGCCGAAATTGTATACGACTCAAGGAAATGACGTCTTTCTACTTGATAAACATAAGGATATATATTACATGTTACATATAACCTTAAACCTGTTACAAGGAGCATGGAAAAATCGATAAAATGTCTTCAAAGCATATTAATGCACATAATATATAGAATCATTTAATTATACATTTGCGATTAAGAAACCATATGCTAGGCTTTCAACAATTCTGAACAATAAAAAATGGTAGCAATAAGGTAGTATACCATGCCCCGAAATCTAAAATATAAATAATGTTATTTCTGTTGAAAAGTACATGATTAAAATCAGGTTTTGGACATCGTACATATATTATCTGAAAATACATTTGAAAGTGTTTTTAAAAAAACTACTATCCCTATTACTTGTAACGCAGTCTGTAAAGGTTGTATAAAGAAGGGACGTCTTAACGTGCATCATACGTATGCACAAGATATACTGTAGTAAACTATCATAATTATACAGCCCGCAAAATAAGTACAAACATTTATTTCACAATATGAATTATGTTACAGATATTTTGAGTATCAAGGTAAGGTATATCTATGAAAGTAAATAAAATCACACAACCATAATCTATATGTTACAGTTTCAAACAAAAAAAACTGAGCAGTAAAGATCTTGGTAAATTAATGTTATTTGCCACCAGCAAATCGGATAGGATACCTTTCTTTAAACATATTTGTCTTTTTTATTTATAATCACAAATGGGTTTTTGTACAATTATTATTATCTTATGATAAATTGGTTACATAACACCTTTGTGTGGTCTGATGTATCTATACCATTGTTTAATCAAATTTGAGTATATTTCACTCAGATGAATGTTCGAGGTAACTATCTCTGGCAAGTGACAGATGAAGCAAGACATAGCTTTATGTTTTTGCTATGCAAATAGTATATCATTTACATGTCATTTACACTTTATTGTCATATCTAGCTTCTTATGACTTTTTTGGATTTTTAGGAAAAGTATATCGAAAACAGCATTCGCATACATTGAATACAAGCACATAAACAAAATAATGATAGTATAACAAGAGTAAGGAAAATAATATATAAATAAAAGTAATGCATTTAAATTATAACCAGGTCTTGTCGGCATGGCAGCAAGTAAATTACTGTCTTTCTTAAAGTGTTTACAACAGACTAAATATTTGGGTTTTTCCAGCTAATCCGTAGGTACAAACAAAACTTTTACAGTTACAGCTCCAAAAATAAGCGCACCAGGTTGACTTATCTATTGTGACCAGTAGCGCAGAAGCTTTAACGATAAACGTTTGTACCTACGGATTTGCTGGGGAAAAACACATTTGCCAATTTACGGATAATATCTATTATATACTTATTTCTTACCAATGACTGTTTAGTGTGTGATTTTGTTTAGTAATTACTCATTTAATCTTACAATGAATGCATAAAGAATTGTAAGCTTATTATCTAATTATCTAATGAAACAAACAAACAAAAACCCCAACAAATAGTCTAACATATTGAAACTGGCCTACATTACTATATACTTTTTAAAGATAACACGTGATAACATTTTTGATCTAGTAAATCAATAAAAAGAGTAATTACATAAACCGATCTGAAAATCTGTATAATCAGCTTGAAATCCAATACTAGCTATAGGTATAGGCGGCGAAGATTTCTTTATTCATGATATCTGTTCAAGCAATTTATTTATTAAGTAACTGGGACATGATAAAGCCAGATATACGATCAATCTCCAGGATCATATATAATTCTGAGATCTGCTCATAAAAATTTGGCATCAGTGTGTGGTCTGGTGTTATTAACAACTTGTAGATTTTTTTTCTCCGAAAGTTATCTCGTGTGATGAATATTCAGATTAAACGAACATTACTGGAACAATCTGATCCATGATATAATACTGAATAAATTTTTGTACATAATAAGAATAAAAACTGAGGGTCCTGATTGCATCAAACAAAGCATTAAGTACAATTACAAGATATGATTAATTGTCTGACCTAAAGAATAGTATGATTTATTAATGCTTCTGAATAGAGTACAGTAGATGATCGGTATCAAATATTGATGTTCCTGAATACATCAATTACAAACAAAGCAACTACTACAATAAGAATAATATACGAGGAATATTTATGTTTTCCCTTTAAGTTAAAAAACCCAACCTAATATACCTTCTCTACAATCATTTGTAAGTGAAGGATAGACCAACAGAGCAAGGCGAAGTACCCGGAGCGAAGCCCAAAACATAACCATGGCACCAAGTATGACACCGAACCAAACAGTGGAGAAGGACGGGGACAAAGCCTCATTTATTTTGCACAGCCTTTTTCTTTCATAACGCGACAGACACCTTCCGTAACTTTAAGATAACGGTTAACAGCAACGAATGAAATACCCAGTCCCTAATACTAAGATATATTTGAGTATATAGGTCGGTTTATGGGTTTGAAGACATACTTTTAAATGCCTAACATGCAGACTGTAGTCAAGAAAAGCTTACTTTATGTTTGTAGAAAATCAAAATAAAGGTAAAATCAGTCTCAAAAGGAATATAGTTTACCTAGTATAGATTTGGCTATAAAATGATAGAAACATTTATCCATTTAAACAGTTGAACGTCGCCCAGTTTAGGTTTGCTGTTGATGAGAAAAGAAAAACAAATAGTGGACAATTACAGACTCTTCTTAACGTAGTCTGTTCATGGAGCAACTTGTCTCACGACCCCTGAAACTTATTTATGCGTTATCAAAAATGCCTAAGTATAAAGTCATTCCTAGCATGAAAATAAGAAGCAAACGAACACATTAAGATATACGACGTATAACACTTCACAATCAGCTTCGCAAATTATAAGCTATAACACTAGGGGTCTAATCTACAGATTTGTATTAAAACATTTTAATACAATATTCATGCATTAAGTAAAATATCTCATGTATTAATATCATTCACACTTGGATTTTGATGACATCCATTTTTCCAAAAAAGCGTACTTTTTATGTTTCTAGATAACTTAGAATTCAAAGAAAACACTACATTAGGCACTGGTGCATTTTTTACCGGATTAAATGATATTCATACGGATCATGGAAACACATTCTAGCATCAAAGGTACTACGCCCACTGTACCATTCCAGAGTGAAGCTGTCAAAAGACAAATTTCAAAAGCAGGCAACATATCGTAAGGGTGATTTAACATGGTTCAAGAAAGAACAACCGAACTGGTGAAAATGTCAAATAATAATACCTAAAAGTACCACAAATACAACAACAATGTCGTGATGAACGATCTTCAAGGGTCGGAAATATAACATCTCTGGTTTTTGCTCCGTAAGCAAAGCCCCAAGAGGATTATAATGATGCATTTTTTTATAATGTTTACCAAGGAACAGATAAACAAATATCATATATCAAATATAGCGATTGTAGGTAGACCATGGGTAATGGGCACCATAAGGAACTGTAAAATTGACAACATAGGACAGTTATATGTCTTCAAGGTCACCTGTATGCAAAATTTAAATAAAATTTACCGTGTGGTTTATGAGTTATGGATATATTTCTGAACTAAGACTTTGCCATTAGAAGGGCTTATTTTCAGAAATGAGGAAACTGTAAATAATCTGTAATATCATCATTATAAAAAAAAGTTTGTTAAGAAACAAATAATAACATTCAGGTAACACATTACACAAGCAAAATGTTTGTTTCTAAACAAAATGTTCTTAATATGTATAAAAATGTTTCCCTACCCCACCCACTTTTAACACTAATTTTACCATTTCCCTATCTAAAATGCCATATTCAAAATATCCCTAAAATTTACCGAAATGAGGGTCTGTTTTCAAAGTTTGCCTAAATTTTCTTAAAGGTATATTAGTTAATCATGCGAAATATAAAATACTTTTACCGTGTAGTTTTTATTTTATCGAACTTTGAAAATATCTGGTATCATATTTGCTATAAATTTTGGCATTATTTAGCAAAAAAAAATATCTAAAATAACTATATAATTTAAATAAAACTTTTTTTCTTCCATAAGGGATCAGAGAGATACATAAATAATGTTAAAAAGAAAAAAAGAGAAAAAAAAGTTGCCCCTTCTGGGGTTTGAACCCACGCCCCTCAATTTCAATGTTGTTTACAAGCGATTCTAGCCTATTTGAATACTCTTCAAAGTGGAGGTAATGCATTACCCATGGTCTACCTTAATCTTAAAATCACGTAATGAAAGTCTATATAATGTATTTAGTTTGTAAATAGGAAATACTTGGAATACATATCGTGAACATCAGTTGAAGTGCATGTACATGTATTATTTAACAGAACAAAATAGGGTTTTGAAATGTAATTATTCAACAGATTCGTAGGAAATAATGCAGTGTTGATTTATTGGAAGACTGAAACAAAATAAGATAAAATAACTATGTGATGTTTTTTAATTTCATTTTACAAAACAAGATTCCCTATATATAAAGTACAGGAAATCAAAACAGATTGACCTACTTTCATTAGAGTCTATTATGAATCATTGCTTGTGATCAACTTTGCACTGTAGTTATATATATTTCACGACGTAAAGGTATTGGAAAACAATAATATTGTCTTAACTTTAGGCATAACTTATCAGCAGCATGTAATCTAACATGATTTATAAAAAGCAGAAAAAAAGTAATACCTCTTTTAATGGTAACTATATAAATATTATCATTATTAATTTACTATGTAAATGAAAGGGATTTCAACCGATGTGTATTATAATCCGGTTGGGTTTTGCGTCGCACCAACGCAGTATAGGTCATATGGCAACTTTCTAGCTTTACTGGTGAAGGAAGACCTCAGGTGCCCTTCCGTGCAATAATTTGGGCATGAACAGGCACTTGAGTAGAATCACCATGCTGTTATCTGGATATTATCTAATCACAACTTGCAAATTAAATTATAGAATTTCGCGCATTAATGTTTTATACTAAGGATAGTATAAGCCGCACTAGATAAGTCGGTAAAATTAAAGGCGTAATATAGTTATTCGGTAAATTGATGATGAATAGAAATAATAATGCATCCAGGACTGTTTCGAAATATTTGATTATACCTCAATCTATCCTTCAATGTAAAACTCCCATAGGCCTATTATGTGCTCTGATTGAACATGACCCTCATAGGATATAAATTACCCCGGGTAATATTTCTTTATATCAACCTGGGACACATAACCCTTGCATAACTCCATATTCAGCAAATTTTTAAATATGGATATCTATCAAATATATAGAAATTATTGTTCACAAAGCTTCACAACTTCATTTTTGTTTACAATTCGATATTTAAAGAATTATACATGTATATTGTGTCGCAACCTTATGTAGAAATGTATAAACTCATCCTTGAACTGTTTTGTTAAGTTTATTTTTTTAGCAAAACTGAATGTAAAAATGACGTAGTGTATTCTATTTATTACTTTATAAATATTGTAGTTGTAGGTCTGTCGGTATATTAAAAAATCGCATATGGTTGTCGGGGTGATAGAGGATATTGCCAACCCTTGAACCAGTTCTCGGGTTGACCATATCCGCTATTCAAACCAACAGCCATGTGTTATTTATGTATCATTATATTCTTATTTATTTACCATCTTTTACATGGCTTTAATTCTAATCATTAGAAAATGTGTTATTTGTCATCAATCTTCACCCCTTCATAAATCTACATAATTATACAATAAGATATAGAGAATAAAGAATCTAAACAAAATCATTCGAAAGCTTAGATAAATGTAATAAAACATGAAAATTGTTATTACAAAATTATCTTCAAGAATATTGTTATGTTACGGATATTGAACACTACTACATGGCCTATATATGGATTGATTGAGTTACAAGAAACTATTATTACCTTAACGTAATTATATAGTTTGTCACTGCACTGCGCACTTAGTGTCAGAAATGGCAGCAGTTAAAATGACTGATAACTATTGTTTCAAAGGTTACATACTTAAAGTCAATACCGTGATTTAGTTCAATTAACTTGCGGTCTAAATATCCGGGATAAATGAAACACTAGACTAAATGTGTATAAACTAAATATAAATGGTGTAGTTACCTAACAAATTGTTGAAATATAATTATAGTCAACTTCAATCAGTACTGAATCGCCATTACAAATATACATGACTGTAAAGATTCAAGACAGATCCATTAACAATTTATTGTCTGGAATAATAATGTATTATGTTTGCGTTCTTGTCATAGTTATGAGTCATACAATAAACCATGCCCTAAAACTGTTATATAATTTATAAAAAAAATAATTGAAAAGTCAAAAGTACATTTATCTACTTTTGTGTAGCTGCAAGTCTGTTTAATTGAATTTCCCGATATAGATTAATACTAAAAAAACAAATGTTCAGTATGAATGGAACAAATTCTTAGATGCAATACATCATTATATAATCACGTCATGCAACATAATTTGTTTTCGGTAAAACAAATCTCGTATATTATCATAATTTAAGATAATGATATATTTGCACTATGATGACACGTATTTCACGTAAGAAATATGCATTATGAACAAAAATAAATGCCTAGTACCTTAAAAACAAGATATGTTTGTAAAACATGTATGCCCCCTATCAGCAGCCAATTAGTCATGTGATAAGGTTATTATGCATGACTTCTGACCCAGTGATCAAACAATTAATAAGGGTTATCAAGTATCTACTGGTCATGACCTTGACCTTTGACCCCTTGACCCAAAACTCAATAGGGGTCATCTGCTGGTCACGACCAATCATCATACAAAGTTTAAAGTTCCTAGGCCTAAGCGTTTTTAGTTAATTGATCAGAAACCGTTTTTACCTACAAGGTCAATGTGACCTTGACCTTTGACCCCTTGACCCCAAAATCAATAGGGGTCATCTGCTGGTCATGACCAATCACCATGCCAAGTTTGAAGTTCCTAGGCCTAAGGGTTCTTTCATTATTGATCGGAAACCGTTTTAACATACAGGGTCAATGTGACCTTGACCTTTGACCCCAAAATCAATAGGGATCATCTGCTGGTCATGACCAATCACCATGCCAAGTTTGAAGTTCCTAGGCCGAAGCGTTCTTTAGTTATTGATCAGAAACCGTTTTTACTTACAAGGTCAATGTGACCTTGACCTTTGACCCCTTGATCCCAAAATCAATAGGGGTAATCTGCTGGTCATGACAAATCACCATACCAAGTTTGAAGTTCCTAGGCCTAAGCGTTCTTAAGTTATTGATCAGAAACCGTTTTTACTTACAAGGTCAATGTGACCTTGACCTTTGACCCCTTGACCAAAAACTCAAAAGGGGTCATCTGCTGGTCACGACCAATCATCATACAAAGTTTGAAGTTCCTAGGCCTAAGCGTTTTTAGTTAATTGATCGGAAACCGTTTTTACTTACAAGGTCAATGTGACCTTGACCTTTGACCCCTTGACCCCAAAATCAATAGGTCATCTGCTGGTCATGACCAATCACCATACCAAGTTTGAAGTTCCTAGGCCTAAGGGTTCTTAAGTTATTGATCGGAAAGCATTTTTACCTACAAGGTCAATGTGACCTTGCCCTTTGACCCCTTAACCCCAAAATCAATAGGGGTCATCTGCTTGTCATGACCAATCACCATACCAAGTTTGAAGTTCCTAGGCCTAAGGGTTCTTTAGTTATTGATCGGAAACCGTTTTTACCTAAGAGGTCAATGTGACCTTGACCTTTGACCCCTTGACCCCAAAATCAATAGGGGTCATCTACTGATCATGACCAATCACCATATCAAGTTTGAAGTCCCTACGCCTAAGGGTTCTTTTGTTATTGATCGGAAACCGTTTTTACCCAAGAGGTCAATGTGACCTTGACCTTTGACCTCTTGACCCCAAAATCAATAGGAGTCATCTACTGATCATGACCAATCACCATACCAAGTTTGAAGTTCCTAGGCCTTAAGGTTCTTTAGTTATTGATCGGAAACCGTTTTTGCTTACAAGGTCAATGTGACCTTGACCTTTGACCCCTTGACCCCAAAATCAATAGGGGTCATCTACTGATCATGACCAATCACCATACCAAGTTTGAAGTTCCTAGGCCTTAAGGTTCTTTAGTTATTGATCGGAAACCGTTTTTGCTTACAAGGTCAATGTGACCTTGACCTTTGACCCCTTGACTCCAAAATCAATAGGGGTCATCTACTGGTCATGACCAATCACCATACCAAGTTTGAAGTTCCTAGGCCTAAGGGTTCCTAGGCCTAAGGGTTCTTTAGTTATCACTCGGAAACCATTTGGTCTACGGACCGACGGACCGACGGACCGACAGACCGACGGACCGACGGACCGACAAGTGCAAAGCAATATACCCCCTTTTCTTCGAAATGGGGGCATAATAAAATATAACCTTTACCTTTTTATGAAACATCTTAAATTACACAATTTCTGAAGGATAAAAGAGCAATTAATTTCACTATTTTACCATAATCATTTAATATACTGATACTTAAACTATCACATCGCCATTTATGTTTTACATGTAATAACGCAAATTGAATTTGCAGACAAAACAAAGACAGCAGGTCAATTGTTTCTTCAATTAATTGCATTCAAACAATATATATACATTTATTTTTATTTAAATACACGTAAGTCATAAGTAAGATTTTTTAGATCAGTTTAATGAAATTCTTGGCAGATCAAGTTAATCTGAACAGATATCACTGAATAATTATGTTAGCAATTTTACTAGGTGTCCATTACTTAACAAATGGTACTAATAACAGTAGTGTTTATAATGACAAAATATTAGTAGTGTGCTTATTCATATTTCTTTAAATCTCACAAAGCGAGCCATTGTACCAGATGCAACAGTATTACTACATAATATTTGACAAAGAGATTACCGGTTATGATATTTTAGCTCTATTGAACCTGCCTGTAACATAATTATTCATTCAAATTATCACGTTATGATAATATTATCTTTAAAAGTTTGGCATTAGCATCTTGTGTAATATATGAAACGCAACGCAAATAACATCGATGATTATCTTAAAATGGCAGATTTATTTCTCTACTGTAAGTTATCACGAATGTGTAAAGAGAATTAGAAATGCGGTATAAAGAAGTGTAATATTTTTATAAGCCATTGATTTATTCTACATTTATGTTTCTTGTTTTTTGACTTCATCATTTATTAGTATGTATGTTGTATAATATAAAATATATTAACATTTATTGCTTTCGGGAAAGAGTCAAAATAAGCAATAAGAATAAAAAACAATACATCTTTTTTTTTTTTAAATGAGTTGGTGCTGCCAACAAAACATAATTTTCTTTTTTATTGTTTGATATTTTTCTTCAATATCAAATCTACAATATTCTCAAGCTATTTTTTTTGTATGTACAGTTAAAGTACATGTACATGATTATGTAAATAAATATTTATTTGACCGCAATAAGTGTGCTTTATCGAGAAGTTACAAAGACTACCATATTTATTCTGCAATTTAGTTATAGCGGGTCAAAGACTTAGTACTCATTCAATACTTTGTAATCAACTACTTCGCAAATAAACAGAAACAAGTCAAAAACTAAATAAGACATCTCATGAGGTATTCATGATTTGATATTGTGTTCTTCTTAAACCGTTGCCAGGGACAGTATTCGTATATTGCATTTTTATAATTACTGTCCATGAACAAGCTCATTGAAACTGAGTGAAACTGAGCAACAATTGTTTTGGCTTTCATTAAACTTTCGGAATATTTTGATATGTAATAACAAAATTAATGAAGTAGCAATAATGATTCATATTAACAGACGTATGTACGACAAATAAATAAATAAATAAATAAATTATAAAACAGTCAATATATAACAAGAACAATAATTCTTTGAAGCGATGCATAACAATTTTAATTATTTTCCATCCTTTAAAAGTCAGTTACGCTATTTTTATTATGATCAAATATTATTAATATTTATTTTAACGAAGTATTTCAACACATAATTTGCTCTTCCTTTTATTGAAAACAATATTCATGGCAATATCTACTTTCTCATCTATCCATAACATGATTAATATTATGTAAATTGTATGTTTATTATTATTAAATAGAGGCAAATATCGACAAGAAAGATATGTCAAGTATGTGTCTCTTTAAGTAACAGTGATAGGATCAATAGAATTTAACCGTACATAAACAGTGAGAATATATGCGCTTATGTTTTGGCACATCATCATATCCCATGCATATCGCTGGTAACACACAATTCGTTGTCATTGACTGACTAACTTCAATGTATACTCTTTAAATTAGTTATTATCTGTTGCTAATTAGAACCAGTCAGAATATTTCTGTATCTAATTTAATTGAGCACAATACTGTCATAGATCTCACGATCTATAGAATGATCCTTTGCCGATTGTATGAATGAGGGTATGTATGTTAAACAAATACATACTATCTGTTAGATTATAATTTTCAGATTTTACCATACTACAATGTGAGTAAGTAATTTCATTCGCGCAGGTTTCTGGCCCTATGGCTTACGCGGGTTAATAGAAAAATCCGTATCGGCACAATTCGGGCGGTTTTGCGGAGAAAATATTAAAACAGCCAATGAAAATTTCAATTCCCTTTGTAAACTTACCAAGAAGTCGAATTGTTCACAGATTGCGTTCGGCCAAATTCTACGAATATTTGATCGTAACAAGATGAGAAATACAATTCTTTGAATAGTAATATTTCCTTAACTTTAATTTACTCGGGTTGCTTTATACAACAAAGTACAAACGAATGCATATATCGGCAACTATAACATTTTAGTGTCATATTTTGAAAGAATAATTCCAGTGAAATGGATCATACACAAAAATATCGTTTGTCTTAAAATATGAAAGTTATTAAGTACTAAGTCATAAAATAACATGATAAACCTTAAGCTGGAAAGACAACTATGTAAATTTTATTAACATTTCCATGTACTGAATGTATGCTGTTGTATACATTCATTTCGAAATTGTATACGACTCAAGCAAATGACGTCTTTATATTTGATATTCTTATGGATATTTATAATATATTATATATAACCTTAGATCTGTTACTAGGAGCATGGTAAATATTTATCAGATGTCTTCAAAACATATTAATGCACATAATGTATAGAATAATAACATATAATTGAGTCAGGTATAAGCAATGTTATGCTAAGTTTTCCACAATTCATTACAATTAAAAATTCAGCAATCAGATAGTATACCATCCCCGACATCTCAAATATAAAATATGTTATTTCCAATGAAAAGGAAATTAATAGAAACATGTTTTGGGCATATTTTATTTGAAAACACAATTAGAAGTGTTTAAAAAACTACTATCCTTATAACCTTTTACGAAGTCTAAAGTTTAAGTATTTAAATGGTTGTTCAAAAGGCACTATCTGGATGTGCATCGTACGTATGTTCATGATATAATAAATTATCCTATACAGCCAGCAAAATAAGTACAAACCTTTGTACCATAATATGAATTACGTTAAAGATACTTGTAATATCAAATACAGGGTATATCTATGAAAGTAAAACAAAATCACACGACCATAATCTATATGTTACAGTTTCAAACAAACAAAAACTGAGCAGTAAAGATCTTGGTAAGTTCCTGTTATTTGCCACATGCAAATCGGATTTGATAACTTTCTTTAAACATATTAAATATTTTGTCTTTTTATTTATAATTACAAATGGGTTTTCGTACTATAATTATTCTCTTTATGATAAACTGGTTACATAACACCTTTGTGTGGTCTGATGTATAAAGTTTGTTATCTATACCAATGTTTTATCAAATTTGATTAACAGAGTATATTTCACTGAGATGAATGTTCAAGGTAAATATCTCTGACAAGTAACAGATGATGCAAGACATATCTTAATGTCATTGTTATGCGAATAGTATATCATTTACATGTTATTTACACTTTATCGTCATATCTAGCTTCTAACGAATTTTTGAGGTTTATAGGAAAAGTATATACAATACATCATTCACAGTCATTGAATACAAGCACATGAACTACATAATGATAGTATTACAAGAATAAGCAAGACAATTACATAAATGAAAGAAATGCACTTAAATCATATATCAGGTATATATTCGCCATCTATTATATCACTTGTTCAAAAACTACAATTAATAACATTCATAAATTAAACAACAGAATGAAAATCTACACATTTAGCTGTACTTGCCCACCCTTAATTTGCACAGCTTTACAGTGGAATTTGAGAACATTAATTTGGGTGAAGAAGTTGACAACAGATATAAATTTGAATAGGGTCATCATAGGCATGACAATAAGTGTTTGCTATTATATATTCATTCTTACCAATGATTGTTTTGATTGTGTGCTTTTTAAATAACTACTCATTTAATTAAACAATGAATGCATTTTGAATTGCAAGCTACTCGTGTAATGAAACAAACAAAACACAAATAGCATAACAAATTGAAACCGACCTACATGATTGTGAACTTTTGTTTAAGATAACACGTGATAACATTTTTGATCTAGTAATTCAAGCATCAATAGAAATAGTAATTATATAAACCTATCTGAAAATCTGTATAATCAGCTTGAAATTCAATACAGGATTCAGGTATAGGCAGCGAATATCTCTTTATTAATGATATCTGTTCAAGCAATTTATTTATTAAGTAACTGGAACATGATAAAGCCAGATATACCATAAATCCCCAGGATCATATATAAATATTGAGTTCTACTCATAAATATTTGATATCAGTGTGTGGTCTGGTGTTATTAACAACTTTTAGATTTTTTTGTCCGAAAGTTATCTCGTGTGATGAATATTCAGATTAAACGAGCATTACTGGAACAATCTGATCGAATAAAGTTTGGTACATAATAAGAATAAAAACTGAGGATCCTGATTGCATCAAACAAAGCATTAAGTGCAATTACAAGATATGATTAATTGTCTGACCTAAAGAATAGTATGATTTATTCATGCTTCTGAATACAGTACAGTAGATGATCGGTATAACATATTGATGTTCCTGAGTACATCAATTACAAAGCAACTTCTACAATAACAAAAATATACGAGGTATATTTATGTTTTCCTTTTAAGCTAAAAAAAGCAACTTAATATACCTTTTCTACAATCATTTGTAAGTGAAAGATAGACCAACAGAGGCAGGCGAAGTACCCGGAGCGAAGCCCAAAACATAACTATGGCACCCAGTATGACACCGAACCAAACAGTGGAGAAGGACGGAGAAAGAAAGACAAAGCTTCATTTATTTTGCACATCCTTTTTCTTTCATAACGAGACAGAAACCTTCTGTAAGTCAAAGATAACGATTAACAGCAACAAATGTAATACTCAGTCCCTAAAACTAAGATATATTTGAGTATATAGGTTGGTTTATGATTTTGAAGATATACTTTTTAAATGCCTAACATGCAGACTGCAGTCAAGAAAAGTTTTACTTTATGTTTCTAGAATGTCAAAATTAAGGTAAAATCGGTCTCAAAAGGAAAATAGTTTACCTAGTATTGATGTGGGTATTCTATACGTTATAGTCATATAATAATATATAAATTTAACCATTAAAACAGTGGAACGTCGCCCAATTTAGTTTTGCTGTTGATGTGAAAACAAAAACAAATAGTGGACAATTACAGACTCTGCTTAACTTAGTCTGTTTATGGAGCAACTTCTTTCACGACCCCTGAAACTTATTTATGCGTTATCAAAATGCTTAAGTATAAAGTCATTACTAGCATGAAAATAAGAAGCAAACGAACAGATTAAAATATGCGACGTAACACTTCACAATCTACGGGGTAAGTATAGCTTCGCAAATGATAAACTATAACACTAGGGGTCAAATCTACAGATTTGTATTAAAACCTTTTAATACAATATTAATACATTAAGTAAAATATCTCATGAATTAATATCATTCACACTTGGATTTTGATGACATCCATTTTTCCAAAATACACTCGTAATTTTTATGTTTCTAGGTAATTTAGAATTCAAAGAATACACTACATAAGCCACTGATGCATATTTTTTTACCGGATTAAATGATATTCATACAGATTATAGAAACACATTCTATCATCAAAGGTACTACGCCCACTGTGAAGCTGTCAATAGACAAATTTCAAAAGCAGGCAACACGTAAGGGTGATTTAACATGGTTCAAGAAAGAACAACCCAACTGGAGAAAATGCAAAATAGTAATACCTAAAAGTACCACAAATACAACAAGAATGTCGTGATGAACGATCTTCAAGGGCCGGAAATATAACATCTCTGGTTTTTGCTCCGCAAGCAAAGCACCAAAAGGATTATAATGATGCATTTTTTTATAATGTTTACCTAGGAACAGACAAACAAAAATCATATATCAAATATAGCTATTTAACCTAAAAATCAGGTAATAAAAGTCTATATAATGTATTAGTTTGTAAAAAGGAAATACTTGAAATAAATATCGTGAACATCAGTTGAAGTGCATGTACATGTATTATTTTTAACAGAAGAAAATAGGGTTTTGAAATGTAATTATTCAACAGATTCGTAGGAAATAATGCAGTGTTGATTTATTGGAAGATTGAAATGAAATAAGATATAACTTTGTGATTTTTTATTTTATTTTACAAAACAAGATTTCCTTTATATAAAGTACAGGAAATCAAAAAAGATTGACCAACTCTCATAGAGTATATTATGAATCATTGCTTGTGATCAACATTGCACTGTGATAATATTTATTCCACGACGTAAAGGTATCGAAAAACAATAATATTGTCTTAACTTTAGGCATAACTTATCAGCAGCATGTAATCAAAACTTGATTTATAAAAAGCAGAAAAGAAAGTAATAGCTATATGAATGGTAACTACTATATAAATATTATCATTATCAATTAACTATATAAATGAAAGGGATTTCAACAAATGTGTATGATTATTATTTACAATATAATATAAATATTGCAGAAGTGTTCAGCGCGTGGTCTAATTTAATCAACAAAATGTATGTACTATAAACCTCTAGTTATATGCATGGAGTTATGGTATTTGCTAAGGATCAATGTTACATGTAACACATATGATAAGCCTTGTCTTGTCAGAATTTTCCACCAGATGTCAGTTCAAAATCTGGATAATAAATCCAGCCGCTGAATAAATACAAGTTGAGATGTAAGAGTTCAAATCAACTAATAACATAAACGAATTATATAGGGAATGCACCAATGCGTACCACTTTGTCATATTAGACAAATGCATATACTTTAAAAATAAATGCTTTTAACAATTAAATGTCAAAACGTTTATGTACAAGAAATTAAATGACACACATATATTATTGCAAAATACTAATCTTGTTAGCTTGGATAATTTCAAGTTCGATGGACGAATGGATCTTATAGCACTTGTGCACAATGCATAACTTTTTGAATCATACTATAATCAATTAAAGTACGACAGCAATCGCTATTTTTTTTATTTGGTTGGGTTTTACGTAGCACCAACACAGTATGACCTATATGGGGAGTTTCCAGCTTTACTGGTGAAGGAAGAACTCAGGTGCCCTTCCGTTCATTATTTCAGACAGGAACGGGGCACCTGAGTAGAAGCAACATGCTGTTATCTGGATAATAAATAATTTCTAATGACATTATAAAATTTCGTCTTATTAATACTAAGGATATCGATAGTATAAGCCGGGCTACTTTAGTCGGTAAAAGTAAAGGCGTACTATAATTATTCGGTAAATTAATGATGAATAGAAATACTAATGCATCCCGGTTAATATTAGATAGTATAATAGCCTTATTTATTTACCAATTGTTACATGGTTTAACTCTAACTATAAGAAAACGTGTAATTTATCATCAATCTTAGCCACTTTATAAATATACAGATACAGTAAGATATAGAGAATAAAGAATCTAAAAAACCATTCGAAAGCTTAGATAAATGCAATAAAACATGAAAATTGATTTAATAAAGTCAACTTCCAGAATTTTTTAATGTTACGGATATTGAACACTACTACATGGCCTATATATGGATTGTTTGAGTTACAAGAAACTATTATTACCTTAACGTAATTATATAGTTTGTCACTGCACTGCGCACTTAGTGCCAGAAATGTCAGGAGTTAAAATGATTGATGACTATTGTTTCAAAGGTTACAGACTGAAAGTTAATACCGTGATTTAGTACAATTAACTTGCGGTCTAAATATCCGTGATAAATGAAACACGAGACTTAACGTGCATAAATAAATAGAAATGATGTAGTTACCTAACCAAATGTTATCATACTAGTCAATCAATATTGAATAGATATCACAAGTATACAGGTTTCAAAACACGAATGGAAGGCAAAGGAATTTCTTATTTACGAATAAAAAACAAACAAGAATAACAAAAATTAAAGAATATTGTGATAGTATCTATTTAATTATCTTTCCATGCTTTATTATTTTACATAATTAAGCATTGAAATGATACCGTTATAAAAATATTGGTTTTAAACATTTTGGCATCAGCCTCATGTGTGAGACACTATATTTTTTTTGTATTTTACGACACGGTAATGTATCAAGTTTATATATAATGCGAGTTTTATCATTCAGGGATATGCAATAGATCATGTCGTTAAAACTCATTATGTAATGAAATATTTAATTTAACAGTCAATAATTTCAGTCTCGCAGAATGTTTCGATAAACTATGTTTTAATAGATTATTTCGAAGCAAATATTAGATCTACGATATAAATGGAGTAAATTCTTAAATGCAGTACACCATGATGATAATATGATCATGTCATGTAACATTATTTGCAAACCTCGTAGATTATCATTACCTTAAATTATGATATACATGAAATAAATCTTTGATTACTCGTATCTGATGTACGATCGTTTGTCTAATGCAAAGTTAATTGAATAAGTATGAACCTTATGTTTTTTATGAACCATCTTAAAATACTTATTTTGAGAAAGATAAAGGAACATTAATTTATCAATACTACCATAAACTTTAAAATTAATCTGATATCTAAACGATCAAATCAACATTAATGTTTTTACATGAAATGCGGCATATTGAATTTGCAGATAAGAATAAGGTTTTGCAAAATATATAATTGCTTAGAAATTGTTCTTCTATCAATGTTTTCAAACAATATAATATATATATAACAAAATTATTTGCTTTTGCATTTCAATAATGTAAAATTATAAGTAGGATTTCATAAATCAAATTTATAAAAACTCTTTGAGCAAAAGTGTTTTCTGACCAAATCGTAATCACAAATTATTTACAGCATTATGAATTTTAAATATGTGCCCATTACAAAAAATGAAAACAGTAAATAACAATAATAACAATTATAATAGTGTGCTTGTTTCTTTTTTCCATTGAGCTTTCAATTGTATCAGATGTTTTATGATACAGTTTTAATATATGTTGATCTTTGACGAAAGGGGAACCGGTTATGATATTATTTCTCTAATATACCGTCCAGGTCTTATAAGTAATAATTAATATTTGAAATTATAATGTTTTGAAAATATTGGTCTTAAAAGATTAAGCACCAGCGTCTTGTTTGATGTATAAAACCCATCTAAAAACATTGGTATCAGAAAATGATTTGTGTTGTACAAAATTCCAATGATACTGTAGATAAAAATTGAAAACCGGTCTAAATAAGATTAAATGTTAGAGAAAAGTTCGTTTATGTTTTTGGACTTCATCATTTTTAGTATGTAGTTAAAATAACATAGTTTACAAAATCAACTTAATTGTTTTCAGTAAAGAAATTAGTCAGAATAAGCAAGTAGTGATACATACATTAAGTGGTTATGTATCAATATAGAAAATAAAATTATGCATTGGTACCAACCAAATGCGTTTAAAATGATTTTTTATATTGTCTGTTAACTAGGCGATTAATACATAGTTTCATAAACGTGTAATCAGAGGGATAAGTGATAGTTACTGGTAATAAATTTGCTTTCGAGTAATACAACTGACAACGATTTACAGATACATCAAATTGAATACTTTTTCAGTGGTTTTGTTAATAATTATATCGGCATAAAAATGGGGTCTAATTAAACCAATAAAGTCTAAATCTATGATATTATATGTTATAAACAACATAAGCATTATCTCAATATAAGCATAACACACGTTTCAATTGTAATCGAAACTAAATCCCATATGCTTCATAGAGAGTGCTGTAATATCTTTGAAATAATATGATATGATTTAATAACTCTGCTAATTACTCTGCAAACAAACACATCTGCAATATGCACAAGGGAGATGAGCCGTAACTCTATCACAGTGAGCTGTCAAAAACAGGCGGTAAAAAGCTTTATAATGACATGATGCTCAGTATTGGCAGCTTACTGTAATATCCAACCGCAATAATTTTATCCTGCCATATAATCAATCTTATAGTAATAATATATAAGTATAGTTCATAATAGTTTCTGGTACCATTGTGTGGTCTTGTGCAATAAACAATTCGATGATTTGTTGAATAGAAGAAGTTGTAGAAGTACTTTGCTCTGGCAGGTATTAGAAGACGCAAAAACTTTTCTATAGAACATGCTTCTTATTTTATTTATTGATTTGCAAATTATAAAAGTTATGTATTTTAGGTTCTTTGATATATCATATTTTACGTATGGATATTATGTACCAGATATGTTAGATAATAATCGTCAGTCGTTTCACAAAAGATACTTCTCTGGATGTAATAAAAATAAATCATTTTCTGTAGAGAAAAATATTGGCTGACATTATTCTCATTAGGTTACAAGTTAATATTTATAAACCATATAAAAAGGAGAACTTGTGTTAGTGTTTAACACATTTAACAGAATTGAATATTTTTGAGACACTCATTTTAACTTTTTAAAAAAAAAACTTTTTTCAAATTATTGTTACACTATTAGTTTAAATGAGTAAAGGTATGTATTGAAATGCATATATTTATACCAATATACTTACTGAAATCAAGTCCGTGTACTCAAAAGTATGTATTATAAAATTCCTTAAACCTTCTTATACTTTTCTTCCATTTAAAATACTAAAACATATATGATTTCTTTTGTTGTTATAATTTCCTTTTGTTTTTTTTAAACAGGTTCTGTTCCATTATGCACAAAATTACTCAGGATATGTAAATGTAGGTTTTCTAGACCGCAGGGAATTATATTAAGTTTCTGTCATTGCACTTTTTCTAGATTACATTTACTTCCATTTTTATTTTGCAATCATGTTCTTGCAGGTCAAAGACCTAGAACGAAATCAATTGTGTGTACTTTATGAGTTCGCATTCTAAATTTACCGTTTTTGCCTCTATTAGGGTTTCATATTCTAATAATAATTGTACAATGATCTTGTTTTAGAGAAAATGTTCCAACCTTGTAATACAAAGTTACATCTGTTTATCATATGATTTATTTTATCAAACAATAATAACAGGTTATATGTTCACTGTTATAAAATTATATTCGTTAGTTTCTCGTCACATTCAAAAATAAAAATAAAATAACATTTAAAAAAAACTTATTTGTTTATATTAGCGTTTGTTTTTCCCGTCATCATAACATATACATGTATATTGCTTATATAAAGCGGTTCTTTGACAGTGATTGAACTAACCTCAATACATTCTTGTCAGTAATTATTTGTTACTAATTTCAAATCAAAGGATGCAATCATTGTGTCTGTTATTGCGGGGAGCATACCACTTTCAAAAACCCCAATGATATTATGACCTACTGTATGACCTCATCCTGCGTGAACAACGGAAGAAAAAATGTGAAAATAAATACTCGTACATTGAATGTCTTCTTTTGCATCATAACCTCTGATCCCCTTTCAAAATTCCATTTTATTTAGTTCCGCCCATTGTTTTCTCGTTTAGGGCACACGCTTTCTATTACTTGGGAACCATACGCCGCTTTTCATGGAATGGCACGGAAGTGTCACGTTGAAGGTTCCATGATAACCGCCGTATGAACACATCTGCGGATGTTTCTAAATTCAAAATTTCACCATTTCATGTTTAAATGTTGAATTCTGCTTAAGCCGGTGCTAGGGGCGTGGACGGTAGTTTGCACTTTACAGTACCGTCCATGAACAGGCTCAATCAAACCGAGCCTGCAACATTTTCAATTATGTTGTGTTGGACTTTCTTTAGGGATTCTTATTTTCTCCATTCTGATTACGTGATACACCTTAATTTAAAAAGACAATAATGTAAAGTTTATTCCAATTTTTCGTGTGCATGTTGCATTATTTACGTAATTGTTGAAACCTTATATTATGCACGAAGCAAATGACAATTTTACATTTGATAACGGATGCAAAAATATGTTTTCTCAGGACATCCTCCTTAGGACATGACTGATATTGTATCAGATATCTTCAAAACATATTTATGTACAAAAAATATATAGAAAATTGAAAAGAGTCTGATAAAGGAATTTGATGCTCGGCTTTTTATAAAAATATATTAAAAAAATGAAAATGTTCAGCACTAATGAAGTATACCTTTTCCGACTTTAAGTCGGGCCAAATAATTAAAATTCAATTAAACACTTTTGGGCTTTTAACTTATATTATAATGTTTTGTTGCAGAACACATTCAGAATTGTTTAAAAACTGCTCTTTCTCTTTGACGTGTACGCCGCTAAAAAGTGTTTGAACTGTGTCAAATGCGGAGAATATAATGGGGCCTACAGGATTGGGACACTCTTATTTAAGTATTTACATGGTTGTTTCTAACAGGCAAATGTGATGTACATCGTAGTTATTAACAAAATATTGTACATTCCCGGATAAAAAAGAATAGAGAAAAACGGAATGTTACCTAAAGAACCCCTAAAATTGAAAATGTTTCAAGCACGGTTTGGTTGAGCTTTTTTATGGTCCGCACAGCGTAGTAACGGCTTTTTAGTCTTAAACATTCAAACATGAAAATGGTGAAGGTTTGAATTAAGAAACATCCGCATGTTCATACGGCGGTTATAATGGGACCTTCAATGTTATACGTTAGTGCCATTCCATGAAAATCGGGACTGCAACATTTTGGCGTTTTGAGCTTTCTTTAAGGAGTTTATTTCTCTCTCTTTATGCAAAACATGCAGACAGTATTCAATAAAAGCTATTTTATGTTGTTGAAATGTCAAAGATAAGGTAAAATTGGTCGCAAAAGGAATACAGTTTACCAATAATACCTTGGGGGAATACTATACCTTAAAGCCATATATAAATATAAATGTTTTGTTACAGTGACGGTTATATGTTTATAGCATGTAAAACAGCGGAACGTCGCCCAATTTTCTAAATAAAAGTTTCGTTTCGATGGTTTTTATTTCGTAGCATAGATATTAATGCTTTTTGACATTATTACAGAACGTCTGGAATGAAAGAATCGTCAAAGAACTATGGGAAAACAACACAAGTTACAACACACTTGTCAGTAACAGACTATGTTTAGTCTGTCCACGCATGGTAATATAAAGAACAACATCTCTAACAAACGTCGGCTCTGTTTAATGTAAGTCGGCAAAAAATAATACATTACAGTGTATGCTGATTTGTAATACCTTTTTAGTGTATGAAATTGTTTTTTTTTTCCAATAGGACTGCAGTTTTTCAAATGAACTATAGCACGTTTACTTTGGTAAATCGGCAAACAGTTAATCAGTCTAGTAAATCGACTGTTTATAAAATAGATAAATACAGAATCCCTAAAGAAAGCCCAACACGGCAAAATTGAAAATGTTGCAGGCTCGGTTTGATTGAGCCTGTTCATGGACGGTACTGGAAAGTGCAAGTTACCGTCCACGCCCCCTAGCACCGGCTTAAGCAGAATTCAACATTTAACATGAACTGGTAAAATTTAGAATTTTGAAACATCCGCAGATGTGTTCATATGGCGGTTGATTTAAATTTAAAATTAAATTAAAATAAAATATAAGAAGTATAGTTAATTAAATTAAATTTAAAGATGATTTAAAACACTAAGCTTGTAAAAATTCATTTATACATATTTACAAAATTAGATTGGTCAGGCGCGGCGCAGAAACATCAATACTCTTTCAACGATTTTGTCCATTGATTTTTCGGAATAAAAAATGAGGTTCTGATGAAATCAATACATTCTAAATATATGATATTTTCATTATATATATTTTTATACACATCTCATTGTACATGTAAGTATTAATATTAGAAGGTTATCTAGTTATCAAAACGTAAAGCACATTCCTAAGAAAGAGGAAGGCCATGTCATAGAAATGGTAACTATGTAATGATTTAATTACTCTGCAAACAAACACATCTCCAACAATAACAATGATGTTGCTTTAGAGAGATGATCCGTAACTACCTTCTTACCGCAAGCTGTCAGAAACATGCACCACGAGAACGCTTTATTATGACATGATGATCTGTATTAGCAGCTTAATGTAATATTCAACTCCTGCTATGTTATGAATATTATAATAATTGTATATAAGTATAGTTGATTAAATTTCTGGCACCATTCTATGGTCCGCTGCAATAAGCAAGCCAATACTACCGTATGTATTCTGAAATTATGTTCCTTAAATCTTGGATGCATTGGTCAGTGTACATTTTGTGGGAGTTTCTGGCCAATCAAATACCCGAGATCTGAGTTTGAGCTTGGAGAATTTCTTCATAACCTCGAACCCAGGTTAAATATCATAAAAAGACGTCTAAAGATATCTGAGGATGATTAAATACAATGCTTAGGATTGAATATTGAGTTCTGCTTATGACGATGCCTGGTGCTAGATTGCATTTACCACTACTGCCTATGAACAGGCTGAATAATGTCTATGAATAGGCTGAATAAAACCGAGCAACACTTTCAATAAGTTTTTTCAGTTAAAAGTTTAATTTAAAGTTCAATTTGCCCTCTTTTGCCATCATTTTGTTTTAATTACTTTTGAATATTCAGATAATTTATAACATCAGACGAAACATTGTTTTATGATGTTCATTTTTGCACAAAAATCAACAACAACATATGACATGCTCATTGCGATAAACATGTCATCAGCTTCGCATTACATTCTTGTCGAATATAACTTCACTTACAATAAAAAACAAGTAATGCTTCACTTCATAAAAAAAGATACATTTCTTTTTGTAAATATTACAACTCTTGGTCAAATCTTTCTTACATTACCATCGGCCATACAAAAATTCAAGATTTGTTCGTGTATGGTTTAGATATTTAAAATCTTTGAATAAAAACTGAAACTGACAATGTTTTCAAACTTGGATAGACATTTAAATAAATGAAACAAATGAAACATATCGGCACTTTTCAGATATAATAATATATTTCAAATGTCATCTATAGAATAAATAATTTCAAAGAAATGGATCATACACAAAACATGTTTTGTCTTGAAATATGAACGTTTATATGAAGCCATAACATATATGAGTCATCAGATTACGTGACAAACCGTAATTTTGAAGACAGCAATGTAAAACTTATTCAAATGTCTCGTGTCCATGTCCTTAAAAGTATTTTGTGACTTAGATTTTTGTCGAAATTATACACGTTTCAAGAAAATGAAGTATTTACATTCCATGGATAATATACGAATATATAACATTCGATCTGTTACTAGGGGCTATGTTTTATTTTGTACCAGTTGTCTTCAAAACATATTACTGTACTTACTTTACATAAATAGCTGCATAACGCAGACATGTTCTGGTTAAGAAATCTTGTCAGACGTTTTAGAAAAAATAAAATGGTTAAATTTTTTCATCAGTCAGAAAATAAACGATTTGATTTGAAATAGAGTATAACTTTTGGGCTTTTTGTTGTCCATATGTGTTGTTTGTTTGTAAGTTTTGAAACACACAATTCAAATCGTTTAAAAACTGCTCTCAATTTGACTTCAATGGCGGTGAAGGGGATTGTTAAGACTGAAATACGTGTTAAAGATATAACCTGACATAGAAAGAATGGATAGTAGTAACTAGGTACAGTCTGAAATTTAAGGATTTAAATGGCGGTATAGAAAAGGTAAAATATATACATCGCAATTATTTGCTAAATTTAGGTAAGTATACAATACAAGCCGCAAAATAAATAATTCGGTTGAAATGTCACACCTTCTTTCTGCGATATAAATAATTACAGATTTTCTGAATATCAAGATAATGTATTTTTTCATATTACTTGCCACCTGCTTATTAAATGGAACAAGATAAGTCTCTATCGTTAATATATTTATCATCTTATGTTTATTTTAAATGGTTTATAATACTTGGGGAATTAATCTCTTTGATGAGCCTGTTTCGTAACGTTTTGGCACCTTTGTGTGGTCTGATGTATAAAAGTAGATATTTATACCATTGATTTATAAAATATGATAAATAGAAAATGTTTCACTCATGTGAATGCTCAAGGTATCTTTTTCTGACAAGGAACAGAAAGTGCAAGACATATCTATAAAATATTTTTATTATACTGTTATGCAAATAGTATATATCATTTACATGTTATTTACATTTTATCGTATATTATGTAGCTTTAATGTCTTTAGGGTTTTAGAAAAATAAATACATAAAATAATATCACTCATCATTATTTGATACAATTTTCAAACAGAATGATGATGCGAAAAAGAAGTAAAGGAAAATGAATATAATCAATAATGCACTAAATTAACTTTCATAAATCAGTAGACGAAACGGCGACTTTGCGACACTCAACTAATGACAAACACCATTTTAGTTACCTTGTCGCATGAACATAATTCAAACAATTACAATTTTATACTGAACAATTTTAAAGAAAGTACATACTCAACAAAATTTCTGAATATCTAATAAATTAATGTATTTGAACATTCATTGAAACAGCTATGTAAAAAAGAGGACTTAAATCAAGACTGGGTAATCATTATACACGCAAGAAAGTCATTTAGATGGAAAATAATGTTAAATTCATTCTGAATTGTCGTGAAATGTCTCTATACGTAAAACATTATTCTGATGTCGCTTATTTATTACAAGGAAACTTCGTCAACAAATGAAGTTTGACATCCCCAAGCATATTGCCTTTTGTCTGCCAATGCCTATTGTATCGTAAGTTGTGCATATTTCTTTCGATGTATTGAACTAAACTATAATAAATTTAAATTAATTTGAATGCAAACGATTTACTAACCAAACCAAACAAGAATATCCGCAGTACAAAATACACAAATAATAGCTCGAGCTAGCAAACTGATTTCAATTTTTTTTTCTTATACTACTAGATTGTGTTATTATGTGCATCAAAAATACATGCATAGTTGAAAAATTAATGATGATTTCCTTGTTAAATGTATGTTAATAAAATTATGTTTTCTTGTAGCAAATGTTTTAACAAAATAATTATTAAAGTTGCATGCATTTCAACTATGATCACGACTTAGTGCTAAACAAAACACTGCGTCATATACAACCGGTATATTTCTAGAATTGATTGATTTGCCAGCATGTTTCAAAGGTATTATTTCGTAATGATTTCTTACTAAAGATACGAATACATCTGTAAAAATGATAAACGCTTCACTTCAGGCCACTGGATCGTTAATCTATACCACTATGGAACATGTTCGTAACCAAATCTCAAGTGCTCGCTTGAGGCAGTCCTGGAAGAGCCATATGGTTATGATATCGATATTAACTGTTTACTTTACTCTGTAAGAGAGAATGATTTAACCAGATACACGAATTCTTATTTAGAAATAATAATTTTTTTTCGATAATATATAAATGATGATAGTATAAGATCGAACAAAGGATCGTTAAATTGTAAAGTCCTAATACCATATGCTAAGAATACTTTTTCGACATTTTAAATCATAAAAATAATAATAAATTTCCATAACACATAATTATTTATCGTTATCATCTTTAATATAATTCGGGCCTTCGACGGTAATAGGAAGAAGTCGCGGTTGTACATGTAGTTTGAAAATGTAAAACTACCTATGTGTTTAAAAAGTGATAACTTTTATTCAAATAATATCAAAAGTTCTGAATTATGATGCACTTACAACTTATAACCGTGGAGTAATAATTGATTATACAACTATTTATATTCAATCAATAGCGATCTTGAGTGATTGTCCTGTACGGTAGATTTTAATTATGGTAAAAGTTGACAGAAAAAATAAATCATGATATAAGAAAACTATAGAGAAAATGTATCTAAATGAATTACACAATCTTATAACAGCAGAATGACAAAATATCTGCTCTTTGATGAAAGAATAAAGAAACACTTAAAAAAAAGACATTTCAAACATAATCAATATTGTTAAATATTATTTTACTCGTAATATGGCCTTAAAATGTTGCAATTCGGAACATTCCATAAAAGTTTATAGTAGTTTAGGCATACGTATATCAAATAAATGGAACGATATCAGTCATCAGGTATAGAAAACACGTTAGCAAAACACTATGAAGCTGTTGATTTTAATAACCTTAATTTTCTAAAATGAATGAAATACAGAAGAAAAGAATGGACCCTTCCCATTTTACATAAATTTGTCTATGTATGTCACCGGATAACAAACATTTATTTCCTTTTATAACTACAAAAATTGTTTTTATTATAGAAAAAAATATTTTAACCTGAATAATTTACCCTCGAGACGTTAATAAATATTTGGGCTTTTTTGTCATAAAACGCAATATAATAATGAAAAAAATCAAACAAAACAAATCCAATATGAATATAAAATAGCTTCATCAGGACAAAGAACAGAATGCCAAATGATTATTGGCCCACTATAATGTACGTGATTTTAATCTTAAGAGATAGGTTTATTCGTCAGCATCTAACTTTTTAGCATTATTTTGATACACAATTTATTTATGCAAAAAAAAAAAAAAAAAAAAACGGCGTAAAATACTTTTTTATTACAATAAATCTTAAATACCCCCGGAGATATTTACTGGTATCAAATATCGAATATTCATATTTGATTTTCATTGAGTTCTACGGGATAAGTTAAAACATTAAAATCTGCAATGAATACCCATATAACATTATGTACTAAGTCAATGTTTATAAGAAACACGTTGTTCATTGCAAACACACTTTAATCTGAATATTTACATATAAACCGCACACAAAAGCATTTTAAACATCCTTTTCTATTTAATTGACATTAAATTCACATACTAATTAAGCAGTTTAAATGTATTTGTAACAAATTATATTGTTTGTGTTATTTTTATAACATTTTGTTTGTATAACATACAAGTTCCATGTTTATTGTTCTCTAATATCAACAGTTTATTACACTAAAATTAAAATCATTTTTTTCATTATGGTACAAATATCCATATGAATATGCCCAAAAAGATCAAGGTCATTTGGGTAAGGTACTAAAACATAAACTTCCATAAACTAAATCAGAATTCTCATATAATAGACTTCTCATATTAAAGTGAATATGTATTCATAAGCTCTGATATTTGAAGTAATTAAGGATGTCGCTCTCCCTATGAATCAAAATAAATAAACAAACAAATCAATTAGTGTTGCTTATCTTTTTGCGTATTACTATTATTCTAAATGCTGCAGACATTTTAAGAATGTTTACATAACTTTCAAATCGTGTGTTTCGTGTAAACAGCAAACCTTTTCTATTACAAACACACCCATGATATAAAAGTACTTCCATCTGACATCTTAGAATCCATGTTATGAAATTGTTTGAGAAAATTATTCACGTACTAATAATCAGGATTTTAGAACATGAAAATTACATCTCATTTTCGAAATTGGACCTTTGGATTTTCAAAAAAAAAAAATGATATTCTTCTATTTCCATTCAAGTGACTATTTTAAACCGGTAGAATATATGTTTATTACTTGGTTACATAAAGTAAAATAAATTAATTGAAAGGATTATGTTTGTAAATTTCAGATAAGTTAAAGTTACATAGATATTTAAATAGTTACATATCCTTTATTATAATATAGAAATGAAACAAATTTTATCAAAGATCTTCAAAGAACGCAGTCACCGACACGTCAATAATGGGTTTTATTTAACAAAAGGTTTTGATAACATAACATGTCTGTAAAAATGATAAACATCTTTCTTCAAGATTCTGAAATATTTATTAATTCCACCATCATTATTATGCAAACTTCCTGAATGAAGCAGACAGAGGAACGCCATATGATTGTGATATCTATATCATTACTAAACCTTATCCTGTTATTGAGAATTTTCATCGTAATGCAAGGCTACAGAGGATGACATACCTTTATATTATAAGAATGGAAATTGAATGTAGGCTGATTTTACTGACATGATGTTATCGGCTACTTTCCAGTTTTACAGTTAGAGGACACCTCGGGTACTCGGGTTATTGACATAGGGCTTTAAATGATAGAGGAAACCTCGGTTACCTCTCGTGCAATATTCCAGGCATAAGCGAGTATTTGACTTCCGTACGGTAGCTGGATAACTGATTAGAAGTTAAAATTCAAAAGACCTAACGGGATTTAAACCCGATGAGTATCAATTGGTTTTAAGTCAACAATCCTGATAGAAAAATATCGAATTTAAATGACTGCTTATACAGAAATAATTTATTACAGACTTTTAATCATGACATACATTTTCATATACATGTTTGTCCGACAGAATTATTTGATCGTTGCCATCTGATACCACATAAAAAAACACACAGCAATTATAAACATAATAAAATGTTTATAATATAATATCAGCTAAATGATATCACAAATCTTACTCCAACAACGTCAATAGATTTATGAATTCAGCTGGTTAACATTTTCCCAGATACTTGCTTAGTATTATTATTCGGAAACCTAGTCATTTACATTCCAGAATCTACAATGATAATTTTGATAGCGGGATTGAACATAATTAAATGTAGAACGGGGTCAAAATGGCTAAAGTACAACGAATAAATGCATCGGCAGTTTTATAGAATTCGAGGAAATTCGTTTTTAATTTTGTTATTTTTATTGCTTTCATCACCTATATACGAGGGGTGATCCAGATATTCTTTAAAATATTTATTCTTTACGATTTTTGCATGAAGTCTGTACCAAACGTAATTCACATCAAATTGATTATGTTAGAAATAAAAATATTATTCTTCAGATGTATTCCGTTGTCTTATGCGTAGTCACGGAAACACACTAGCGCAAGAGCGGTGGAAGTCATATTTCATTCACGAATTGCTATTTTATACGAGCCTATTTTGTAAACATTTCGGACTTCGCATTTTTATTCGTATATTTTATTTCTGTAATACAGACTAAACTTCTATTAGTGCCTATTAGAACTTTATTCTTGTGAGGCTTTTTACTGTCCTGCTCTTTTGTCAAATAAGGAAATATTTCAGTGACTAGAATAATGTGCTTTTTTAACGACCTGCTTCAAAGATAACACGTGATAGAAAATAATTATTTGAACGGAACCCGCACATCGCCTTAAGCAAATTAAAGATAACCAATAATCAATTACGAAGTGTTTAACGACAAAAATGCAGATCGTAGCGAACAACTGAAAGAATATCATGCATTAACACCACAGGTATTAAAAGACGCAAAATATTCTTTCCAATCAAACAAAATCTATTATCTTAAAACATTGATAAAAGAGGTATTTTTACAATGTTAAATGCCTAATAGTGATAGTAATGGTTTGAATTATTATCTAAATTATTAAAGGTGAAAATTTGTTTATAATTCCTAAAATATATACATTTATATAACATTTATTTATAATTGAATAACAAATTTCACCCTAGTTGAGCGCACACTGATAAATCAAGATTAACGTTGTCGATTGTCTGCGGCGTTGTTACTTCGCCGATAACAAGAGTGAGCACCTGGATACTGTTAAGTAATCACCATGCAGAAAGGAATCACTTCGCCGTATTTCTGCAGATGTTCAACAATGGCCAGAAAAACTTAGAGAATTGAATATATCAAAGAAAAAAAAAAGGATTGCAACAATGAATGCATATTTCAAATTATGATTATTGGAACAAATGCTAAAGATCATTTTGCTCTAAACATGGGCAATTGTATATTAAGAGCTTGGTGCGAAACAGATGCAACTCTTTCCGTTTGTCATATATTATATACATTGATTTATGATAGATTTCTGTAGAACAATCAGAATTATCAGACCCAATGCAACCCTTATTGAAACAGTTTTTTAATGCATTCAAATGACCTTCATTTAGCACTATTTTTGTTATTAAAGACAATATTTCACACGCCCAATATCATTTCCTATGAGACACAGTACGATCGTTCTTGGTTAAAATTGAATAAATTGTACTTTTTAATCGGCGTATACATGTATATATTTATGAAATATGGAGCATAGGCGCCTAAAAAGAACATACTTATTCTGTTGTTTCGCTTCTTTAGATTTTCAACAGTGAATGAGATTCTCTCTTGCTAAATTATAATTTACTTGCAGTTCTAAAGTGCACATACATATTGATTTGAACTCTAGTAAATATCTCAATTTGAGAGATATTCCGGCCTAGATATTTACACTCGAGAAGATATTAATATTCATTTCTGTTTTTATATGTCTCCAGATCGTAAATTGCTCAATATGAATATAAAGTAGCTTCATTAGTGCTCAGAGAGGGTGTCAAATGGTCATTGACATACAATACAATGCTTCTGTACGTATTTCTGTGATCATTCCCTGGTGATAAAAACGTACATATATTCCAAGTTGTTAAAGTATTTGTCTCTTAAATTAGTAAGGCGGGCATTTAATATAATACTTATTTGTGATAAATACAATAAATATTTCATGTTATAATATGATATATACAAATTTTAAATATCAATAACATAACGGAATAAAAAATGTTGGTTTAATTGGAATGTAGGGTTACATGTGTCAAAAATATCCATTAAATATCAATGAAAATACCAATGCATTATCCTTGTAAATGTGGAATTATTAATATGACTTTTCCATTGTAACGTCAAATATATCTTTCATTACTTTGGGATAACATCAAGCATACATCACAAAATTCCTTAAAAGATATATCTTGCAACACTCAATATAACTAAACATTAACAACAAAGACAAAGCATAAACAGCCACATAATTGGATGTGAATTACAACATATCGGTCTGTGTCAATAAAATAGTTGTTATTGCCTGTATTTACTCAATACATTAAAGGCCATCAGTCAGCTGTCTGCATAATAAAAATGTTGTTATAACAAGTGTTAGACATATATACTTAAGATAATTGACAAGTCTACACCAATGAAACTGTAGTTATCACACATTTTAGACTGCAACACATAATTATTTTTTTATTATAACAAAGCAGACAGGAGACATCGTCCTGTAAAATATTGTACATTATATTCCATGTTCGTTTTTTTCTAAAAAGGTTGCTGGTTTAGTTTGATTGAGTCTGTGTAGGAGTGGAATTTGTAAAATCAAGCCAGTGTCCACACGTCTAAGCATATGTTCAAGCAGAAACCACTTGTGAAAATGAAAATGTAATAAAATCTGCAGGCAGATATTAAGCACATTTCGATATTTCCAATTTGTGTCATTTGATTTAAAGTAGCAAATGGTATATCAGTAAAAGAATTAAGCGCAATAAGCAAAGCCATATCGGCATAACCAACATGTTCTTGTATGTGACGAAATCAAGAAAAAAGGTTGTGTATCTCAGACAAATGTTTAAATTGCGATTAAATTTTAATCAAATAAGAGTGCTGTATCTACCGTTGGTATATAGAAGAATTACAACAATAAGTATTAAGTTCAAAGGATTTACATGTAATATGAATTTCAAGTCAATTTCAAATTCGTAAGTTCCAAATTTCCTTTTCTGCCTTTTGAACTTAATAAAATATTACTGAGGAACGACTCAGAATAAATTCTTGCTGTTGTGTGAAATGATGCACTTTTCATTATTTTTCCGTATATGTGTAACTCGTGCCAGCTAAAGTTGAGTTACCTGTTTACAAAGTCATTCCCTTTTCGATAATTTTATCTTGTCATATTTATCTATATTAGTATCATACAACTTTATTGAGTGTGTCACAACAGAGTTTATACTGCTATGATCATTGCTGTTCAAAAGTTAATTGTTCAGTTATCTTAGGTACATAATTACTTCCTATTTTGACAGACGTCAATGGATATGAGTAATCAGTAAATAGTGTAAACATGATATTTCATTAACTCCGAGTTGTTTCTCATTAGAAAAACATGAATTCCTTTAACTTACCATCATACACCACTCCATACATATATCAGCATATAATGATGTGTATTAAAAATAAGGTTCTAGAAAGCATGGGCGGCAGAGTGGTGTCCTTCAACAGACCCGACAAATCTGAGCCACCATTTTTTTGTCGGTTATCAATTTTATTTTGTTTATAACGAAATAACATATTATTTGTAATCCTGTTTTAGATAATTATAAAAATGATGAAATCAGTTGTTTTACATTTAAACGCATGTTAATGATGTGTTAAGAAAACATTTTATCACAACATCCAACTAGTAAACATTGTGAGGAATCCTGCCGAGACTTTAAATGTATCACAATAATAGCTTGTTATAATGTCTTGCCAGGGATATCGTTATACATCTGTAAGTATGATAAATGTCTAACGTCAAGCTGCTGCATTGTATATATACCAACAGTATGCTATTTGTCTGGTTATATGAAGACAAAGGAAAACTATATGATCATATCTACCATATCTAAATCAACAGGTAATCTTACTCTGTAATATTAAATGATTTAACACACTTCATGAATTAAAATGGTATAACAACAACACATGATTAACCCTTTTTTAATAATTTTGCGATAAATAACGGAAGCGTAAGCTTTATAGTGCGTGATTGGAACCAATCGCCAAATTGATAATTGCTCAGACCAACTACTGATAATAAGTATTCTAGGACAAATAATGCCTTAGTCTGAAAAAACTGCGATGTTTCGGGAATCTTATTCCTTACAGACCTGAAAACTACATGTAGTCGATAGATGACTAATAATATTTGACAATAACCATAATGTACTTGTCACCTTAACATGTCTACTATAATTATCTGTATTGACCATTAAACTGTTTAAGCTTTTGCGAGGGATGATGCACTTTTCATTATTTTCCCCTATATATATATATGATTCGTGCCAGCTAAAAATGAGTGATCTGCTTACAAAGTCATTGCCCTTTCGTTAATTCAATCTTCTCATATTAAGCTTTATTAGTATCAAACAAATTTATTGAGCGTGTCACAACAGAGTTCATTGTACCGCTATGACCATTGCTGTTCAACGTTAATTGTTCAGCTATTTAAGGTTCATAATTACTTACAATTTTGAGAGACGTCACTCAAATACAGAGAAATGTGTTGGCGGAATATGAAGAAAACAAATACGTCAAAATATGAATTAACTAGATTTTCATTTTAGTTGAAAAAGCTTTTAGACGCGCTACACCGATGGGTTTTGCAATGATTATTCAATATCATTGAAAGCAGGCGTTAAATGAAATTATATATAGTAATATCTTATAAAAATATCTTATTTAAAAAAAAACTTGTCTTAAATTGAAGATAACCTTTAACGATCGTCATACATGTAATATATGTTGTTTTTTCTTCTTCAGATTTAATGAATTATAAAGACACAAGCTCTATTATAACCCCTATTTATTTGAGAACAGGGATAACATTGATGAAACAATAAGCACATTGTATGTTTCTCACGAGCAGTCGATATTTAAACTATCGTGTTCTAATATATAGCATGTTCTATAATATATATCATACAAGCTCACAGAGACAGGTACACTTTCATGGTTAGCATCTGTTAATTAACGAGTAAATAATCATGCTTATTTAAAATTCTTTCATGTACAATACGAAAAACAGACGTATCCAATTCAAATATTATTCATTAATTGGCCGTCCTCTGCTAATTTTACAGCTACGCCATAATGTCATTTGGAAATATTACATGCATATTTCATTATGTGATCATTATCTTTATTACATGGATATAGATTAATAAGCAGGCTATAAGCATTCAACAATTAACATTATGAAATTAATGAACCTGTGAGACATAAGTGTCTGTGTGATTTTACTTTTTGCTATTTCACAAACATATGAATTTGCATAATATCATTTTCAGTAAACTAGTTAGTATAATATCATTATAACTCAATCGGTTGAAATTGAACGATTATCAAAATCGTGTTTTATATCTTTATCTGAAATAGAAGAACATTTTAAGTGCTCCGGAAAAAAGTGAAGCATATACATTTTACGAACATTTTAGCCATAACCATAAAAAGGTTTTTTTTAATGAGTCGTTTTATAAGCATCAAAGAATTTATCGTAACCACTCTGTATGCAAGAAATTGGGTTATATGTTTGCCCTAGAAAATGACATATTAGACGATATCAATATTAATTTAGTTTTTATGTGTCTTCTGATTGCATATTGCCTAATATGAATATAAAGTATATTCATTACAACAGAAAATGTGAATGCCAAATGGTCGTTGACGTTCGGAACAATGACCACATACTTGTCTCTGAATGAATTCTCCTGAGATTTGATGTGTAACATTTGAACCAGTTTTGAAACTTTTGTCTCGACTTTTAATAGTGGTGTATTTGATTAAACACGTTCTTGCAATGAATTGTAACAAACATTTCTATTTCTTGTCACGGAGAAGACGCAAATGCAGCACAAAAAATATACGCCCCCGCTATTGATATGAACTGAAGTTTACAAGAAAATAAACACACTGCTATAGACAACTGAGCCAACAAAAGCAGTTAAAAGGGGTTGTGTTATAGCTATAATGTTGTTGTAATGTTGTTCTAATAATTATGCCAATAAAATATTGCAGTTATTGTCCTTTATAGTTAATGAGGTAGTGAGCTCTCATATGCAACAATATAGAGGGAGCATATGGCGACTTCATGTTTAATTATATTACTATTTGAAGGAAAGTAATACTATACTAGTTATAATAATAAATATTTTCATTTCAATTGTTTATTTAAAAATCAGGTCAAAGACAGTCAAAAAAATTTTTTTTTTATTCAAATTCAAGGTTTTTGACAATATGGTTCCATGAACAAAATTCCAACCTTATAAACAGCAGATACAATCAACAAAAGTGGTTAAAACATAACTAAAATGTTTTCAATAGTGTGTGATTATTTTATTCAGTTTGAATATTGATACAATCCCATCACTGACATATAATGAAAGGAATTCAACAATTTACTGTTAAACAAATTCAACAGAAAAGTTTATTTATAACATTTATTTAAACAACGACTAAAATCAAGACTGAAATTTCAGATACCGCTTGAAAAGTAAAATGTTTTAGATGTATCAAGATGCACGTAGAGACATAACATGTATACACTATTTTGTGTATAATTAACTTACTTGATATTTATCAAATCATATCAATATCTTGTAATTCAGACATCGATTGAAAAGAATAATTGCACTTTGAATATCCTCATAAGACTTTTAAAAAGTTACTGTTGAGTACTTTTTCGAAGAAATCGTCTAGGAAAATGTTAGTTTTGTTTGCGTTTGAAGACGTGTATTATTGGTGAAAACCCATGGGTCCATTAAAAGCGGAGATAATTTGACCGAATTCAACTGACAGTACAAAATCAGTTCCACATTTGTTCATATCCGACAGCTTTAAAACGCCTATAATGTAGCATTTTTTTATCAAACATTTGAGACTGAGAAAAACTGAAAACATTGAAAAGATTATACAGTCGACTCCGCTTATAACGAACTCAATGGGATATTTAAAAATCGTTCGTTATATCCAAAGTTCGCTAAAAGCGAAGTAGCAACAACTTGCTGACTTGTTTCGGTGGGTGAATTTGCCGTGAAAAAGGCATACCTTTCACTAGTTACCGGTATAATCTGTATTTTACGGCAGCGGTAGTTTACTGCGGGTCATTTTATTGAATAATACAGTAAACTCCGCTTATAACGAACTCATTGTGACATTCAAAATCTGTTCCTTATATCCGGAGTTCCTTGTAAGCATATAGCGAATTAGTTCCTTGTATCAGGAGTTTTTATAGCGAACCAGATTTACATATAACGAACTGATTGTTAAACATCGTCCGCCATTTCTAAGAGCATTTGATTAAGAATAATTAGTCATTTATTTCTTTTGTAGACACAATACCCGAGAGCGTACATTTTGGAATTTGAAAATTCTTTGCTATTTCAGTTTTAGTGTTACTCCCTTTCTAAATTTTTCATAAAACATCATATTTTGTTTCTTAACTCAGTGCTTTTCGTTTTCTTTCAATGAATAAGAATAAACAATATTTTCCATTTTTCTTCCCTTTATATTGAATATCTTCTACTATATTTTAAGGGTGACTTTAACTAATGAAATATATAGACTTCTTTTCAGTTCAATCAAGCATACTTTGTAGTTTTCTATGGATTATGTTTGCAAGCATGCGTGATTATGTTGAAAACCGATAATTATTTTACTGGAGCAAAACTATTAAAGAAAAGAAATTATAGAATAAAAGGAATTACCGTTTTATCTTTGTGACAAGAACTCAAGCTAAAAATATCCTAAATAGAAAACTATTACATACTTCTATACAAATTCATTTTCATATATTGAATTACATACAACAATAAACGGAACAATTCCACGAGTTTTATTCCGTGCCAATGAAAACGAAAGTTGAAAATGCGGGATATATTTACGAATAGCCGATATTTGGAGTTCGTTATAAAATTGTAATTTTATGCACTTTTAACTAAATTGGGACTAAGAAATGAGTTCCTTATTAGCGATAATTCCTTATAACCGTGTTCGCTAAACATGTAACCGTATATTTTTATATTAAATAAAGAAGGGCAAAATTCGGGCCAAAATAAATTGTTCCTTATAACCAGAAGTTCGCTATAACCGTGTTCACTATAAGTGAAGTTTACTGTATATTATTTACATGGTACATTATTTAGACATGTAGTACTTGTCTATAAAGTGCTTACCATTTGTACTCTTTTACTGTCTGTTTGTTGTTGTTTGGTTAATATTGCAAAGAAAAAACCGGTTATTTGGTAATTGTCTGGTATTTACAGCAATTTATCAACTGAAGGTGCGAAATACAAATTTTCCGTAACAAGTAGGAACTTAGGTTGTGAGAACATTTTATCAAATCTTTATTCTTACCTGTGCAATCACTCGATTGAATCATTATCGGATTGCTGTATTTATGTACTGATCTTAATCAAGAGCATCCCGATATTTCAACTATAACAGTTTGTTTTAACCGAGGAAATGTATATGTTTTTCGCCGTTTGGGACTTGAAAAAATGGTTCGCTATAGCAGAAAATTCGTTATAAGCGAGTACGTATTAGGCGATGAGATTTAATATAAAATAAAGAAGGAATCAGACGGGGATATATCAGATTTAGTTCACTATTAACGATAATTCGTTATAAGCGAGTTCGTTATAAGTGGAGTCGACAATATATATAAGCTTTAATTACCATATAAGAAATCAATTCTTGAATTGTTTTATAACAAAGCCAATTAGCTGATCACAGCAGCGTGGCATAAAAAGCAAAGCTGTAGCCAGATTTGTAAGTCCAAGATTGAATAATATGAAACAAATTAATCTTCAGACTTGATTTGTGATTGTTAATCTAAACCAATGCCAAAAAATCGTGTGTCGTGAATAATAAACAGTACAAGTATGTCCTTCGTCTTTATCATATTAAATGGTGTTACACCCGGCTGATTGCTTCTTTTGTTGTATTTAATTTGTAATATTGTCGTACGTATAACAATAGAATCTTTATTGTCCATCAGAAACTTTATTGTTCAAATGTCTATTTTTTTTGTACTGGTGGAAATTAAATTATACTGAATGACGTGTGTATATGCCGCATTTTCTTAACGCTAATTAATGTCGATGTTGCAATTGGTAAATTATTTTGTTTGGAAACACAGGATATTATCATTTTAAGGATAGTGTTGATAAGCCTCGTGTTGAGACTGAAAGAACTGACCTGTTAATATTGTCAACTGTTTTATTGTTTGTCATCGAGTATAATATATTCATATTATCATGAAATACATATGCTCAAGGCTTTATAAGAATACTGAAAGAACTTTGTATAGATGCTGACTTTAATATTCAGTCGTTCTTGATACGATGTGCGTTCTATTCTTTGCTGAGTTTCAGATGTATACCAGAAGCTTTTATACATCTCATGGCTACAGTAGTGTCAACTGATCGATTACATACAACACAATGAGCTTCTTATTGCCAATGCCTGATTCTCTAGGGAGAACTTTGAAGAACATTTGTGATTCTTTCGAAAAATATTTCCCGACGTTAACATTGCACATCCATTAAATAAAACTAAAATACCTTTTTGGTATTGTTCTTTTAAAAAATAATTATTTTAAAGCGTCACATCTACAATAATTATTGTTGAACGACACCATATCATTTCAAAGAATATGTTTCTATAAAACAAATATAATGTATCACAATCTTAAATTGTATGAATATTTTAAACAATATAACATACATAATTGTATCTACTTGCAATCAAAACAAAACGTTTACGATTATTTTGTACTGACTGAATATAGTATAAGTAATGAAATAGTGTTAGAAGGAATCTTAAAAGGAAGTAACTTATTTGAAACCAGTACTGGTGTCTTAAGTGGTAACATTTACATAGGCTCGATGTCTTTACAAACAACGGAAGCGGGAATAGTGTGCACATGCTTCGTAAATCGTAGAATCTCAAATATCGGGATTATACTATTATAATTTGCACAGCCAACAACCATTTTATAATACAGTGTAAATAAATGTTTTCAAAATTGTTATTCCTAAAAAATATGTGTGCATTTATTTTAGCTATCATTTGTTTTTCCAGTTGATTGGAAAAGCTATAGTCCTTCCATGTTTGCTTCCCTTTACATCGCGCTGTCTTGTTAGAACGAAGTCTTATGATCCTTAAATTGAGTTTGTCCTCTACAACATTTATGGAAATACAAATGTTTGAACTCAATACCGTGCAGTAATCATGTTATACTGCAGCGCACTAAAATCGATTTCTTAAATTTATGTTTATTTTAACTTACACGATAACCCTTAAAATAACCGTATATTCTGATTCCAATATAATTAAGGTTTTGCACCCACGTTCAGCATCATTTAATGCTTGATTTATTTGAAATATTGTGAAAAACATGACGTCATCTTACTGAAGATGGTTATACATCAAATTTGCAAAACAAGGGACAAAGTTAAAAAGTATACACGTGTAATAGCTCATTTTATTTAGTTGATATAAACAATATTCATATTGTTTGAATAGTATCAAATAATAACTTTCTTTCACTACATAATTCAAACAATATTAACACAGAAAACTTTTACGTTGTTTTCTGTAGCAGGTATTCTATAGCACTAAAATAAATATATCTATGCCTAAAATAAAATGTATGAAAGACTTAAGATCTCATAATAATTTACATAATAATCACCTTGTAAGTATTCACATAGTATCAGATAACATTATTCATTGATGCAATCAGTCTTGATTAAGCGTAAAATGTAATGAAAACTTTTGGGACTGAAATAACCCATAAACGCTTTGAGGTAGAAAACTTCCATTTAGTTTTAAAAGTCCCTGTTGGCTTTAGTAATCCGAAAATCTGTTAGGTTGTTAAAAGGCTGTATTTTATCAATGCCTGAATTAATGTGTAAACTATTTCATTACATTTTTTTAGATTGATGCCGTAAAAAAGTCTCGGGGCAGACATTAAATTGTATCATTCAATCCTATCATTTTATTCCCGTACTTCAGACGCTGCATGGCTAGTGTAATATAGCATAAACTTTGTAAATAAGTCACTGTATTTTACAAGTTGTGTATTCTGTTAATTTATGAATATTGAAATATACAAAACAAAAGGGGGAAATGTTTTAATATTGGAAAGGTTATAATTATTGTTATTCTTACACACACTTATAAGGAATATCAGTGAACCGCTGTTGTATCACTATCGCTGTGTGATTTGACCCAATTGACTACATTATGCATTAATAAAATCTGTCATATGCTGTGGACCCGATCCGAACCGCAAACATTAGCCAGATGTTTGTTCTTGCATATTCTACCATATTCAATCATATCTTAAATTATCCACCTCAATAAAACAATTTTCCATGGAAATTTATGAAACTACACTTTTAACTATTTTGTTACAACAGCATAATTATGAAATAACAACTTAATTCAATAAAGGCGAAATAACGTCATCCTTAGCATGCTATGGTATAGCACGTGATTCATCTGGCAACCCTCATGCCAGATGAAACTTCTGGCATGGGTAAAACTAACGGAAATACCAGTCTGATATGCAAGAAAAATATTGTTAAACCAGTTTATCATACAAGTACCAGTAAATATATACAAGTCTGTTATCTAGTTTGTTTTATATTTGAACTATACACAATCGTTTGGAGTATAAGGAAAACGTGACTTACCTATGTCTTTTGAAAATATTACCACAATAATTAAACATTGTAAAACGTATTTGTTCAGTTTTGTTGTCATGTTTCATGAAATATTCCATCTATTTCCATTATCTGCAAATATAAAAAAATAAATATGGAGCACTTTTTACGTTAATTCAGGTTAAAGTTGCATGCCGCAGGATGAGCAAAATATTTCAAGAAGATCAATCTTGGATAAAATCTAGTAATATTTTAAAGAAAAATAAAAAACCTTCAAGATTTAATTAACGTGTTCTAGGCAATTAATAAATGATTTTGCAGTATGTGTCACCATAATTCTACTGCGTAACTATCAAAGTATGGTCTAGTTTTGAACATTTTGACCTTATTTTGGTAACTTATGTGGATTTTAAATGTCGTTTGCGATTAATTATTTACTTTCTTTATTCATCGCACAATATTTTGCTTTTAAATAAATGATTTTAATTTCCATAACAAAGTAACATGAATCTGGAGGTATGTTGCTTTAAGAATGACTCCTTAAATATCCAATGTACTTACATGTGTATGGGTCCCGGTTATTTTTCGATAAGTTCGAATATTTTATATATTAACAAGATATGTCTGCAACTCCAGCGAAATAAAATCATTCTTTTGTTCTTGAAATTGTAAATAAGTATGAAATCAAATGATATCTAATATAGAAGACGAGCAATAGATACCGGGTAAAATTTCAACATTCGTGTATTGCCCTTCCGAAGAAAGGCTCTTTCCCAAACCGAAGAAATGAATTTATTATGAGAGAACGAATAAGGTCATTTCATGAAAATAAAGATATTTTGCTAATTTGATATAAGTTCATCTAGTAATCGATACTGATAAGTCATAACATCAGATCACAAAGTGTGTAAGTATGAACCCATACCCTGCTTAATATCTTAAATAGACTTATTGTCCTTTCAATTTGGACAGAACCGGTAAAAGTATTATAAACATACAAACAGAAGTGCATACAGTGCAGACTGTGATCAGAAGGCACGGATGGTCCGGCTGATCTTGGTCTGCGCTAAAAGCTTAGGAAGAATTAGTTGCCACTAGCAGCCTTAATGGTTAAAGTGATATTTCATCATAAATTTAATACAGCCATTAGGAAAACACTTGAAAAGCTAGCTATTTTGGAATATGCAACAATTAAAACCATTGTCCATAAAGCTACGTCATTTGGTGCATGCATGCAAATCTCTTTGGCATGGTAAAATTACATCATTACAGGATGTTAATATTCAGTCATCATAAAACAGCACAATTGTTACAGTTATGTCATTAAATTACATCCTTGACGAGCAGGCAATTATCTGCCTAATTTCAAATCTATGGTACACAATCGTGTAGCTTTCAAATGGAAGTATCATATTTCCAATACAAGTTTAACAAATCACATGGGATAACTTTGAGTACAATGAATTTTATTTCTCATGCAATGTTACAGTAACTGATGAAAATCATTTGAACAACATATAGCTCCTTGCGGGTTTCATTATTCAACGATTAGACAGTTTAACAAATTATGTCATCAAATGTAATGAAAGTCATTTTTTTTGCAACATTTGTTTTTTTAAACTCATTGACTTTGAAAATATAACCTTGCAAAATGTAGTGGTGTTAACATGATTGGTACAAACTATGAACTAATAGACTTGGATTTTATCATGCTTTAAAGTTGCATGGATTTAAATTTTCAATAAAGGATTCAACAAATTTAGAGCTATTAACTTTCCAATAAATCATATCATATACTTTTGCATATGTGTTTATTTTTAAATGATAATAAAATATATACTCTTTGAAACTTTAGAAACTTTTGCAGTTTTTTTATTGATTTTAACATAGGTTTTTTGCGTAATATTAATAGATGAGTTTGTATTTTTTGGTATGGAATAAGTTGTCATCAGGCTGCATTATGTCATATTTTCCACTGTTGACTTCAAACAGAAAAATGAAAGTGAAAGAATGATATGTTATATTATATTATAATGTACAGACGATGTTTAATACCTTTTTGCTAAACTATATCAAATTGCCATTTGTCTGCCATGCATAGCAAACAGTATAAATATTCATGTGATCTTAACTTGGTTGATCCTCTAAGACTCACCCTAATTGTAGTTTCTGTTTTTAAACAATGTAATTTGAATAATAAGAGATAAGTAATTGGTTTTTAACTTATACATAATATTGTTGATAGTAAAAATGTATTCTATAAAGCGAAGCCTAGGAAATGGTTTCGTGATTTTGTATCAGTTCTAAGGTTCTCAATTGTATTCTGAAAATAAAAGGCAGTAAGCTAAGAACATGTTAATATGATAGATATTGCTATCATGTTCTGCGCAAGCTGCTTTTCAGTCAGTTTTTTATTTTGATACGTTTAACACGATGAATGGTTTTGTCAAGTTTTATGTGCGCTCATTATTGCCTTATTTATTGACGTAGCTGATTTAAATTATAATGTTATTTCAGAAAATATAGAATACGGATATGTCTATCATCATATAATTAAAGATTTAGATAATATATATATAATTCTATTCAAGAATAAGAATACATCTAACGGGTCATTAATCTTGGAAAATTATTTCTTGTCACTTCATGTGTACAGTAAAAGACAATACTTACAAAAACAGGAATACCTTTCACGTTCATCTCCGCATAAATCAAATGAATTATGATTCAGCTTTAAGTTTCATTTCTATATACGTGTGCTATAATATTTTATTGTGAAATCTTAGGTTCAAGAGCAAAACCCAGTGGCATATAAAATTGATAAAAGCAAATGAATTCCAGAGACTAAAATGATACAGGTTTGATAATGTCACATTCCCTCGAGTATAATATAAAGAGATTATATATAAAACTAAAATCTACTGTACAATTTAATATATCATTGACACTTCATTCGATCAGTAAGAAATATGGTTTACTATAAATATTGATGTCAGCATATCTGTGTTTAGAAGTATGAAACACTAATAACAGTTTAGAAGTATGAAACAATACTAGCAAGGCTTGATTATGTTGATATTACGTGCTAAACACAAACCAAAAATAAATAGGCTTAATGATATCGTCATAGGAAATAACATTTGCAATAGCCATTTCAGTACCCAATATTTTTTCTTTGATAAAACATTATTGTTCTTTTTATAGTGATAATAACTATTTGAAAAATGTTCACATAATATTTCTTTCAACTATTGGATCAACAGTTGTTTTAACAATGTAATAGAAGCTTTTCTTTGAGACAACAACCATTTATTTTTACACAGCAAATAAGAAAGATTATATTCGTACATGAGGAAACGCCTTTCGAACCAATATCGTACAGAAAGTTACCTAAGTATGAGACCAAGACAAATTTTATACATGTATGACTTAAATTATGCAGATTACCTGCTATGTTGTATGTTGATCTTATTTCTATAAAGTTACAGGAATAATGTAAATAAATGCATGCACATAAGAGAATTTGAAATAATGAATCTCTGCATTTTCATCCCGATGTATTATCTCTTATAAATTTAATCTTAATCTTAAGTCGGCTGCAAAGGTTTAAAGGGGGAAAACTCTGTATGTCATGAGTCATAGGTCATTTGTTTATTGTCGACTGCTGGTTGGTTTGGTTTAAATATATTTATGTAAGCTCAAGTGCGAAGTTCTTGCAACTTATAATAATCATTTTCGAGTCCGCTTCCTTGAACCACCCAGTACTCGTGTCATATGACGAAAACATAGTCGTGACCCGATAAGGATTCCAACCCATGATAATTGCGTTGAAAGGCATACACCTTAACCACTAGGCCACCGCTCCCGTCTGCTGTATTGCCATTGATTTGAATTTTAACTGCATATCATTATAATAATTATTTTAACATATATTTACTTATTCACGGCAAAAGGAACAAAGTTTGCTCAATATAACATGAAACAAAAAACTTCCACAACATCATAAATTTAAATATGAAATAAATCTGCCTCCGTGAAAGATGAAAAGCGATATCATGTTTAAAAATTTAATGAAACTGATAATATTGTTTCCACGTGCTGTTTATATTGTAAAGGAATACTGATGTTGAGATTATTTTGGGAGTAGTCATAGTTTAAAACGAATAAATCACCGTTTGTTTATCATTTTGTTAAGTGTTATTTCTAAAATTGCGGAGAATTTAGTAAGATTTTGATAATTTTCAAATTGTATAATAGTTAAAAGAGAACAGTTTTCTATAAAAAATTACACAAAATTTGATAATTCAGTCCATAATGATAAAACATTAGTATTAAAATTGCTTATATAAGATATTTATTAACCTAGATAATTTAGATATATATCAGTATTTCGTACATTCATCGGGCGCGCCCTACAATAATGCCCACGTCAATAAAGAGAAAGAAATTACATTGAACGAATTTAGCATTCAGTCATTTAAGTATGAAGCGCTCCGAAATTTCTAAATTTTTGCGACGTTTAAATTACCTTTAATATGCACAGAGTAGGCATTTATAAATAATGAAAATCATGCAGCCTCCGGAGGTTTTGACCCCGACCCCTACCAGGGCTATGCCTGCACTTGAAAGATTGCCTCATGTGCCCCTTCCCCACCCCTGTTCCGCATAATTGTGCGTTGTATTAATTTTGGCCTAGCTAAGCTCTTGAAAGTATTAACCTTAGTCTGAAATGTTGGCTTCGAGTACCAACGTAACCGTTTAATAAGGAGGGAAACAGACTCAAAATTTGCATTGATTTAATCACTGGCTTACCCCAACCGGAAATCCTTGATCCGTCTCCGTTAACATTCATACACATTGTATAGTAATTATAGTTGACATAATTATATCATTAACATTAACATTGTATTTCAGTTCATACATTTCAGAACTGCGATTACCGACATAACAAAACTCAGCCTGCAATACTTTTTATTGATTAAGCCGAGCTGAGGTTTCCGCATTCCATATACTTCAATAATTCTGTGCTTAAAGTAGTGCTTAAAATTGCATAACACCATTTAATATGAATTGTCTTCTATTGTGCGGGTGTGTGTGAGAGAGAGTGTGATTTTTCTTTCTATCATTTTTAACATCATTCAGTTAGTTTAATAAGCATATAATAAATTGAAATTAAACATGTTCTTCAACACAAAGTAAACAAAATAATAAATGTTGGTATTTTGTCACTATGACGTGGTATCTCTAGGACTGGTCTAATGGTTTTGTCATATCAAACTTGTAAAGAGGTCGCAAGAAATATATTTAGAATATTAGAAGAAAAAATGCTTATACCTATTTGTCATATATAATAACCTTCAGATGTTAGAAAATTGTTAATGTAATAAGTTATGTCAGAAATGTCTTGTTGAATTTGTTAGAGCTATATCATATAGGATATTGAATCTTGACAAAGGGTCTGATAAATCGTAAAGAAAGTCTATTTTTACGATCATAGTGATCATCAAATATCGAATAACAACGACATGCTTATACATCAAATATATCTCTCGCTCTTCATTTTACATTTTTATATCATGTGAAAGTATTCGTAACTTAATCTGTTGAATTGTAATGTAATTTCTTCAATAGTCTTATAAAGCATGATACACAAACAATAGTGGATTTTTTTTTCATTAGAGAAGTTAAATTCCTACTTGATAATAATAATAATGAAATCTTTATTTGTAAAAATACTGTATGCATTTTATTTGAGTGAGTATACTTCAAACTTATAGATTTTATATTTGAACGAACACCTTATGCATGTTATACTTAAATGAATATAACGTCATTATTCGAACAAATACTTTACAATTTTTTACGAAAAAACTTCATACTCGGGTACATGTAAATATAACGCCTGTATTCGAAGGAATTCTTTCAGTTTATACCAGTATTGTTATCTTCCTTGAATGTCATCCTTCTTTGTTGATCTTGTTTTTTATATCATTTGTTATGTTCCAATAAATAATAAATATTTCCTTATTTCATGAATAATAAAAAAGAATTATTACATAAGGATACCATACACTGAACCAAAAAAGAAACTTTCGCAAAGTATGTGCCAGTTGTTCAAGGGTACCACTTAGATGTACACATTATATATACATGTAGTAGCTTGTAAAACTCGTTTTGTTTGCAAAATCGGTCAGCTAATCCCCGTATAAAAGCCCGATATGTTTATTCAACGTAAAAATCGAGTTTCAAAGGGATTGAAAAACTGTACTAACATTTCTACATTCAAACTTGGAGAAAGTTTCTTTTTTGTTTCAGTATATATTTACGCCAATTATCCCACAAAAGAGTTAATCTTCCGTCTCTTTGGATTGATCACAATTGAATAAGGTATACTCATTTGCATATAAACTTTCAGTATGTAGGCAAATATATGGAGAGGACAGATTGTGGTGAAGATGAGTGATCAAGATGTTTCAGGTTAAACCATATCACATGCAAGTAATAGATTTCTTGTAGTCATTCCATTTATGCATTTGAAGATTTGTTATAATAGTATGTATATAAAACATAATTTTTAGCGATAAAATAATACGAATACTAACTACGATTATTAAAAGGCTATATTTTGTTGCATTTTTATGACAGAATTTCGAATATAGTTCATTTTTACTGACAAGGTCGTTCTTTTTCAAGGAAGTTGGAATTTGCTGATATTTAATAGAAAAATGCGTTATTTTTCAAATTGTCTTAATATGTGAATGGATTATTTCGGGTCTGTTATCCATACATGTGTTTTAACCTTGTTGATTTGATGTATAAAACCAAAAGCTTGTTCATATTTATAGCCAAATTACTTATATTTCCATTTTACAGCTTAGAATCAAATAATGTATAAATTGTTTTCACACTCAATCATTATTAAAACGCAATGACAATGAAAGCATCTGGGATGAAAATGTTATAAATTCGAGATAATGAATGTTATTAAGAAGACAATTTCTATTTGCGTTAGTCCAATCTGTTTTGAAAGTTTTGGAGGCCCGATAAATTATCTGGATATATCAAAGTTGAATTTCATTTATTCTCAGGAAAGGCGTGAATTATTTAATTCGGTTGATTAAATCGTAAACGTATATTCTTATGACTGTAATACGGTGGTTATAAACGTTCTTGTTTCTTTGAATAGAACAAAATTAATATTAATTGCTTTGCTTAACTATGTCACAATATTAACAAACATGTGGCAGACTAATAGGAAAATGAAATACCGACGGGGCAAAATGAATCGCAATAGATATTACAAATGTGAGTTTATTAACGAAGCCTATTGTGTCCCAGTTAAAATATACACATTAAATTGTGATACTCACTGTTGCACATGGGATCGCTTGGGAAAAAAATTATTCTAAAAGCTATGCAATTACTGACAATCATATAATTTAAATATTAAAAATTGTCCCTTCTGATGTTATCTTTCAACAATTAATAGATTAGGAATTTAGTCGGACTTTAATACGTCAAAGCCATGCTTCATTAGTGAATTGGAAGTCAAGTATCTGAATAAAATGATCAAACTTCTGACACGAATTCGAAATTTATTTACATCTCCGCTCTAAAATTTGTCAAATGTCACAACATAAATGTGCATTTTGTACTAATGAGATTTCAGTCGTGTTTTATCGTCAATGAATAATAAGCGACCTCACTATGAGAGAATGTAAATGCCAAGTTGGCGTTGATATACATAATAATTTTAACAAAATGTGTCACTCTGAAGATTCTCCCGACGACTTTAAATGCTATATTTGTCTGGTTTTCGACATACGCCTCTTCTCATTGGTGAGCCTTGTCTTTTTCTCAAATCGACCAAATAGCAAGAAATATTTAAGAAATGTGTTGTATTAATATGAATTGGTATAATGTTGTCTACAACGACTTAATGGTGTAACACTTAACATTTTATGGTCATATATCACTCCTATATTGTTTAATATAACAAATGCAGACTCTGAGATTAATCAATTTAAGAATCATTGATTTAAATTACACTTACAGTGCTCAAATTTAAAGATTTGTTTTAATTTATATTGTTTATTCTACAGTCATTAATTCTCATTTATAAAAGTAAACACATATGACTATTTGTGACAAATATTTGTACGCCGAAAATAAAGAATACTTTAATTTGAAATTCTTCATGCAACCACAACAGTTGAAAAAGTTATATAAGTCAATTGATGGAACTAAATTAAATGATAGTTGCTCGATAATATTTCATTATTACTACCATTCCAAATTACCCCAGAGATTGTTTTACAACATTAGATGTAAACAATATACAATTACATGTTTTTCAGTGTCGATTTCATTGAATTTGCTTATTGTTCAAATATGTTTATATCATTTTTAGAATATGTTATCTAGTGGAAAATGGCAGAATGAATACATTACATGTAGTTTGAAATTCTTTGAAGTGAAAGGGCAATATTATGTACCGTAAACAATCATTAAATATTACTTATACATGTGTAAGAATATTTAAAATACTATAGTAATAGCAGGCATTAAGCTCAACTGACTCTTATACATTTACTCTCTTATTTATTTAAAGTACCTCACAGGACACAGACAACACATATACAAATATAACCTTATGAAATAGTAAAATGTATTTTGTGACTGTTGTTTAAAAAAGATGCAAAACCTCTGTGCAGAACGATAAGCTGATATATTACACTACTAATCCGTGACTGTATTTAACATTCATGCAAGATATATGAAAGCACCTCTCTTTTTACACATACTATTACATATGCATGTGGGTATTGTGACTTTAGTAGAAAACGAGATTATATGATTGTATGGACTTTAAAAAACAAACATCAATAAAATAGAATCTTCTGCATTTATTCCCTTTCATTAATTTTCAGCCTCTTTTATTGCACACTGAATATTTGTAGTCGAAATGATATCTAAATTGACAAGTCACGAGCTCATTATGAAAATATTAATTATTGGTGTCTGATGTCGAGCTCGACAACTGTCATTAGGTGATACGAAGCTTTTGACAAATACTTTATTACAAGTATAAAGATAGAAAAATCTTTTGCCATGCCGTAAGGATCATTAATTATACATTAAATCCGATAAGGCACAGTTCAACGAGCAGCTTCGAGCTGTGAGTAGATTAAAACTGGCTTGCTAACCTTATACATTAACCCATCAAAACGCTTAGATGATGCAATTGTACCAGTCAATAACAGATACATGCTGGTGTTTTATCTTTGACACGATAAATGCCTTAAAACACATAATTACAGAAACACCACATCGTAAAGACCGCTCATAATGATAACAATATGATTAATATGATAACGAAATTATCATTTGTCACAATTCACCAGTATTGCAACTCTCAATTTGACTAATGGTTTTTGAAAAAGAAAGTAAACAATTATAGCCGTTAAAATGATTAGTATATTTTATACTATAAATTGATTTACAGATATTGATACGAGATAGGAAAAAAACAACTACTTTTAGGTTTACTGCAAATATGGCTGTATAATATAATTATTTTATCTTTTGAACTTATGTTATATTTCAAGCATTCCTTCACATTAGCGTTGGTTCTAGAAATGAGTTGAAACAAACTGTTTTGTTATTTGATCCATGAATCAATGTTGAAAGATAATGGCATACTGATCGTTGAATAGTACCGCAAATTCAGGGAGGTAAAGTTGAAATTCTGATTTCACGACCATTTGTTTTCAATCGTCAAAGATAAGATATTACAAACACGGATATTGTGATAGACAATATCTTCTCCTGCAATCGCACAAACACAAACTATATCCACTTACAAAAAAATAATATGACATTATCATATTAATTAACATTTAGTCAGCTTGTTCACATTAGGTCGTATGTTAATTAGAATATAAATATCTCATACAAACATATACCATTTAGGTAGCAATAATTTATTTAGAAACATCTATAAATAACATGTTAAGGAAATTGTAAAATAAAAACGCTTTAAATGTGTCACTTTAGTCTTAAAATTATACTCATTTGTTAAATGCTTCTTAGACTAAAGTCATAGGCATTCACTGAAAATGCACGAAACATGAGCATATATAATGTTTCACATTATCATATGTTAACAACAAACTCCAAATAATATTTCCATTGCTAAATTTCCTTAAAATACATTATATAAGTTTTACGATATTATTTCATGTTGCAAAAGAGCTGCTATCAGTCATATTGTGATGCCAAAGTACAATGTAAATGTTAACAAAGCAGTGAAATATCAAATTACCAGATAGTTTAATCTTTACTAAGCGTATATTCATGGAAATCATCTGGGAGTTACATATAAAAGAACTGTTATCATGACCGCTTTGAAGTAGGGAGTTTCCATTTGTTTTAGTCCCTACAGGTTTAAAATATCAAGACCGCTTAATTGATTGTAGATTTGAAAGCTGTATTTAATTTCTGCTTCATTTGAATTGTTAAATATCTAATTCGCGTGTTCAAATTGTTCGTGTATAGCTATACTCATTGCAATCGTAAGCTTCTACTATTAATTATGTTATTTCGTCATTTGAAGCATTTTCCAGATGCGACCAGTTCAAATAATTTCAAAGAAAAGGGTATGTTAGATTGTTTAAGATGATACATTATAATTACTTTTCATTTTGGAGTTTCGTTTCGAAAAAATAAGAACTTTAAAATGGTAACATATAGTTCAAATATATCGTAATTATTCAAAGTAAAAAAAATATTGGAATGTTGCAAATTGAGAATATCAAAACAAGAGTATTAAAAGGAAAATGCTTTAACCTATTTGGTATATATGATAGCCTTCAAATATCAATGTCTTGTTGCATTTGTAGGAGCTATATCCTATTGGAGAATGAATCTAGACAAAGTTTGGGATACGTCACGTAGCTAGTCAATCTTTACGATAGCGACCATCATTTAACAAATATAAACGACCTGCTTATTTGTCAGATGCATCTTTATTTTACGTATAATGTAAAAGTATTCATACTTTGATCTATTAAATAGTTATGTTATTTCTTTAATAGTCTTATGAATAATGATACACAGTAATTCCTACTCAATAGAAATATTGGTGTCTTTATTTCAACAAATACTTACAGCATTTTATACTAAAACAATATTACGTCTGTCTTGGAACGAGTTCTTCATTTATGTTGTACGAGTAACTTCAAACTCGGGTAAATATAACGTTTACCTTCGAACGAATACTTTGTGCATTATATACCTAAATAAATCAAACGTCTATTTTCAAACAAATTCTTTTTTCATTTTATGCTAGTAAACTTCAACTCAGGTTAAAATAACGTTTTTATTTATACATATACAGTACAATACAAATATAAAGCTTAATACCCTTTGCTGATATATAACTGATTTGAAAATAAAGACGACATTACTACCGCTAAAATATGTTTTAAAGGTCATATGTACAGAATACAATATCAGTGAATTATCAACAAGTCACAATGTGTCTTGTGATTATGCTGTCTACACTCGATTTTTACTTGTTTCTTGAAATTTATTACGTCAATGAAATGTTTATGTAAAATATATTGTTCAAAATGCTGCTTTTAGTTTGCGGATTGAATTCCACTTTATTTGGTGCTAGGGGAATGAAAGATGTTACATTTTCAAATGTTTTTCAATAAAGCTGAATTTGCAATTTTGTAACTATCTATATTCACGAATTTTGATTTTATCTTACAATTTGAAGGTAAAATATACTATTGATTTCCTGATCTATTTGCAAAATTAAACTATGCAAATACTAATGAAATTTTGAATTCAGAAAAAGAAACCGTTTGGCTAATAACCAAGCTATTGAATAAAACAATGCCAATAAATAAGACAAAGATTGCCGTAACATTTGAACATGATTGTAATGGGCCATGTTATATTACTCAAATACGAATTTTATTTCAACGAATATAAGTCCTTTAACATAATGTAAAATTTTAATCTTAAATAAAATTATTAACTTTTTTTTTATTGAAATTACATTTACTATTTTATGCTTACATAACAATTTTATAACTGCATGAGCATATAGTGAAAAATGGCTGTCTTCATTGAATAGCTACCTGTTACTAGATCAATATGCTATGAAACTTTAAAAATGCTTCAAAACCGATCAAACTTGGCACAAATTTTGACTGGACCATAGCCTTTGTAGCAACATGCTAAATCTTAAATGTCCTGTTACTATGGCAAAATGCCAAAAAATCACGATTTTGCTTTAATTCTTTCCATCAAAAAAGATTTCAAAGCGCTGCAACTTCTCAATGAATTGAGATAGAGTCAATGATTTTTCAGCGTTGGTTACACGTTACGTTAAGACCGACCTTTAGCCATTTTAGTCTCTTATAAGTCCTATTGTTTGGCGAAGAGGGGCCTGTTGAACCCCTTCAAACACCAGAGCAGAAGAGGGCACTTCCCCCACTCTGGCACCTCCTTGATGTAGGAGGTGGCGCCGAAAATGTAATCACTTTATGAACAACATGTCTAAAAACCAAAACATGTTTTTGTGCCAAAATGGGGCATTTTTTAGCGGCCATTTGAACATTCAAAATAATTCAATAATAAATAATAATTATGTCTAATCCTACTTAATCCGGTTTTAGAAGGCATGTGCAGTCCTTAAATGTGTCATCTATAAGCAGGTTCTATCTACTCTGATCTATCGATTCTGATGTTTTAAAGGGACGTTTATTAAGGTTTCCATTTGATAGGATTTTACATCACAATTAGTTTGATGATGCAATGACTTCTGGAGAAATAACAAAATATTTTTTTTGTATCTGTTTTGATTCCAAACCTAAGTGAGTCTGATGTTTTATTTAGGACATTCCTATCACGATTCCCTGAAATAAGAAGACTATATGAGTATCTTTCCGCTTGTCCTATGTGAACGGTGGTTGAGGTGACTGTAATCGATAAACGTTTTTTTACCTTTCTTGATTAGATATATAAAACATATAGCTTGTTCATAATAATAGCCAAATTACTCATCTATAAATTTCAAATTTTATTTCGATTTAATAGCATAGTATCAAATAACAAAATTATTTCACATTAAATCATCATTAAACGCATTGACAATAAAAAGCATCTTGGACAGCAATGTAATAAACTCGTGATAATGGATGTTATTAAAAAGAAAATTTCTATTTGCGTTAGTCCCTTCTGATTTGAAAGTTTTGGAGGCACGATAAATTATCTAGCGATATGAAAATTGAATTTCATTCATTCTTCAGAAAAAAGCGTTAATTTTTTAATTCGGTTGATTAAATCGTAAAGCTACGTAAATTCTCATGACTGTGATACGATGGTTATAAACGTTCCCGTTTCTTTTAATAGAACAACATTAATATTAATTGCTTTGCTTAACTATGTCACAATATTAACAAACATGTGGCAGGGTCATAGAAAAATGAAATACCGATGGGGCTAATTGAATCGCAACAGATATTATAAATGTGAGTTTATTAACGAAGCCTATTGTGTCCCTGTTAAAATATGCACATTAAATTGTGATACTCACTGTTACACATCGCTTGGAAAAATACATTATTCTAAAAGCTATGCAATTACTGACAATCATATAACTTAAAGATTAAAAATAGTCCCTTCTTTGTTTATCTTTCAACAATTTAATAGATTACTAATAGGAATTTAGTCGGAATTTAATACGTCAAAGTCATGCTTCATTAGTGAATTGAAAGTCAAGTGTCTGAATAAAATGACCAAACTTCTGACACGAATTCGAAATTTATTTGCATCTCCGCCCTCAAATTTCACAATATAAATGTGCATTAGGTACTAATGAGTCTTCAATAAATGAAAGTTAAAAGAACTCCACTGAGGTTTATAAGGCTAAAAACATAAAATTTCAATTTTTCACATAGATCAATACAAGCACTCAAAACAGAAGTATAAATAAAATATAACAAAGAAATATACAAGAAATACATTAAAATCGTATGTTTGTGCTATAATAATTCTCAGTCCGATTTGAGTAATAAGCGTTTAAACGCTTTTCAATTTTGGGTCATTGTTCACTATTGTACATGTAATAATTATTCTGGAAAAACGGAGTGAGCTAATGATCTGAAATTTTGCACAAAAGTTATCAGTATAGATCTAAATCAAATGGAGTATTAATCTAAAAAAAATGTTTCCAGTCCCGTCATGTCAAAAAACCTCAGTGGAGTCCCTTTATGCAGCTTCACTAGGAGAGAAAGTAAATGCCAAGTTGGCGTTGACATAAAAATAATATCAACAAAATGTGTCACTCAGATGATTCTCACGGGACTTTAAATGCTATATTTGTCTGGTTTTCGACAGACACCTCTTCTCATTGGTGAGCCTTGTCAAATCGTTCAAATAGCAAGAAATATTTTAAGAAATGTGTTGTTTTAATATAAATTGGTATAATTTTATCTAAAACGACTTAATGGTTTTACACGTAACTTTTTATGGCGTTCGTCGTGTACAAATCAAACACGGTGCAGTTTGATATATAGCAGTAAGCAGGCGTTGTATGGTCATAAATGTCTATCCCTCCTATATTGTTTAATACAACAAATGTTGACTGTGAGGGCAAATGAATCGTACAGTTACTACATATTCAAGTGTCAATTTTAACGAATTTGTTTATTTTTCAACGATTTCAAGTTTTGACAATCCTGCACTACGTCCTGTTAATATCAATTTACAAGCGTGTTTATATCATTTTTATAAAAAATGAGGTTATCTCGGGAATAAATAGCAAAATGAGAAGTTTGAAAGTATTTGTAATTTGAATCGAAAGGGTCATATTGTGCACCGTAAATAATGATTAAATATTATATAAGAATACTTTAAATACTATAGTACTAGCAGGTATTAAGCTCAACTTTCGCTAATATAATTATTTACTATTAACTTTATTTAAAGGCCAATTTTGCCCAAAAAACGATTTTTTTACTTCTTTAGAAAATGCAAACTTGAATTTTATAGTGTTTATCAGAAATATTTGATGTTTGTTTCCTGAAAAACATAGTGGTAAAGTCATAAAATTTGTCATAAAAGAAGCAAAATGTAAACGATGTAGTATTTGGACTTCTATACAAAATACTAATTCATTATAATTGAACTTATTGTTATAAAGCAACAGGTGAAAAAGACGTTTCCGGTAATTGGCCTTTTGGATAGCATAAAAGTAGATTAAAATTAAAATACTTTTTGAGAAATAAAAGTAAAATCACTTCTGAGGCATAATGGGCCTTTAAGGTATGTTTCATCGCTCTTCACAGGACACAAACAAAACGTTTATGATAATAACCTATGCAACTAGTAATATGTATTTTGTGACTGCTCTTTAGATAATTGCAAAACAATGTGCAGATTGATACTTACGTTGATATATTACAATACAAATCTTTAATTTTATTCAATATTAATGCAAAATATATAAAAACACAAAACCATTTTATTGCAAGCATCTTTCCTTGTGAACATATTATTACATTTCAAAATATATTGTGACTTAAGTGGTAAACGAGATTTTATGATTGTAACCTCTCAAATAGTATATAATTTTTAAGATGCATTTTAAGCCATTTATTCCCTTCCATTACTATTTCAGCTTCGTGTATTGACACTGAAAATAGTTATAGTGGAAACGATATCTTAATTGGCAGGTTACGATCTCATTATAAAAAATAAATAATGGTTTAAATCCGATGTCGAGCTCGACAACCGTCCTTAGGTGTAAGAAGCTATTTAAATGACTTTTTTACAAGTCTTTATATAAAAAGATTTTTACTATGCCGTGAGGATCATTAATAATACATTAAACCTGATAAGGCACAGTTTAACTGATAGCTTCGAGCTGTGAGTAGATTTAAATGTTCTATACATTAACACATCAAACACTCGTTACATGATACAATGGTAGCAGTCAACAACAGATACCTGCTGGTGTTTTAACCTTGACATGACTAATGCGTTAAAACAAATAATTACAGTAACACCACATCGTAAAGAACACTCATAATGATAACAATATGATTTATATGATAACAAAATAATTATTTGTCACAATGTATCCGTATTGCAACTCCAATTTGACTAATGGTATTTGATAAAGAATGTAAACAAAATTTAATATACTCGTGATAATATTTTAAAACTATATATTGATTGACACAAGAAAACAATGCTTTTAGGTTTTAGGCTGTATCATATGAATATTTTTTATCTTTTGAACTTATATTACATTCAAAGCATTCCTTCACATTAACGTTGGTTCTAGAAATGAGTTGAAACAAACTTATTTGTTATTTGATTTATGAATCAATGAGGAAAGATAATATCTTTTTGATCGTTGAATATTACCGCAGATTCAGGAAGCTAAAGTTCAAATTGTGATTTCTCATCCATTTGTATTCATTCGGCAAAGATAAGACATTACAAACACCAATATTGTGATAGACAATATTACTCCTCATATTACAAAACCACAAGCTATTTTCTTCATACAAAACAATAAATAATATCATCATTAATAAATTAACATTTAGTCAGCTTGTTCACATTAAGTCGTATGTTTTATTAGCATTTAAATATCTCATACAAACATAAACCATTTAGGTAGCAATAATTTATTTAGAAACATATATAAATTAATGTTAAGGGAAGTGAAAAAAACGCTTTAAATATGTCACTTTAATCTTTCTCAAACAAACTTATTTGTAATGCTTTGTAAATTAAAAGCTCGTGCATTCACTGAAAATGCACAAAACATGAGCATATATATTTTACTTCACATTATCTTGTGTAAAAAATCATCTCCAAATGATTTTCCATTTTTAAATTTCTTAAAAAAACATTAAGTTTAACGATATTATTTCGTGTTGCAAAAGAACAGCTATCAGATATATTGTTATGCCAACGTATATGTTCACAAAACAGTAAAATATCAAATTACAGAAGAGTTTAATTATTTCAATCAGTCTTGACTAAGCGTATATTCATGGAAATCATCTGGGAGAAACATAAAAACTAACTGTTATCATTACCGCTTTGAAGTAGGGAATTTCCATTTGTTTTAGTCCCTACAGGTTTAAAATATCAAGACCGCTTAATTGATTGTAGATTTGAAAGCTGTATTTAATTTCTGCTTCATTTGAATTGTAAAATATCTAATTCATGTGTTCAAATTGCTCGTGTATAGCTATACTAATTGCAATCGTAAGCTTCAATACCTAATTATGTTACTTCGTCATTTGAAACAGCACTGAGCTGAACATGCTTTTTCTAGATGCGACTGATTCATTTTATTTCACAGAAAAAGATAAATTGTTCTAGATAATACATGATAATAACTTTTCAATTTAGAGTTTCGAAAAACAAAATACGGACTTTATAAATTGTAACATATAATGCAAATGTATAGTAATTATTTAAAATAAAAAAATATTTAAAGATTGCAAATTGGGAATACTTAAACAGAAGACCGTCGATTGTGACACAAATTCTAAAATGTCTTCCTATAAATCAAGCGTGTAAATAATACCGATGTTGATAAGTTGAAATAGAAATACAGTTTCATTCCACAAAATTGATGTACACTAACTAAAAAGTAAAAAAAATTTTTCTTTTCCCCCTAATTTTAGAGAGGTTTTCATTTTTTAAAAAACAATTTTACAATGAACATTGTTTTTATTTCCCTTTTTTCCCTTTTACTAAAAACTGCCCCAGGTTTTCCTTTTTTCTTAAAAATTGAAAAAATCAAAGAAGAAATACTTGTCCCTTATGAAAACATAAAATGTATTTGTGTGGGTTTATTCATTTATTAAAAATCAACCAAAACGATTTTTTTATGTTTTTCTAAAAATTAAGAGAAATTATTGCCATATAAACTGAATATATACAATACCTATCAGGGAAAATTTGGTTTTAGCATGGGGTTAAACAAAAGGTTATTTCAAGAAAAAAAGGGGGAAAAATTTTTTGAACTGTCACGAAAAACAAAGATAAAATGGCATCTTAAGCCCAAAAATTTTTTGAAAAAACCCGGGTTAAAAGTTTGACAAAGGCCCCAAAAATTTTTTATTTTAAAGTATCGTTTTTGGAAAAAGTAAATAACATGGAAAAAAGACGACATCTATGTGATGTGGCATAGTTACGCAATCCATGCTATAGTTTTCATAAGGAAACGGAGACAAAATTGAAACTGCTCGAGATACTTAATATGTAGTTTACCCTAATAAGATAAAGGAATTGTAAGCAAAACAAAAATTGTTGGTCTTATCTCGTGTTTAAGTACTCTGCATTTGAATTTGATTGTTTGTGCTTGTTTAATGCCATGTAACTGATTCATACATGTCATAATCTAAAAACGTTTCACGTTTTATTCTTGGTAATTTCCAAATTTCTCATTATTCTATAAAACATTTTGGTAGTCATTTTTCAGATAACATAAAGATACCGAGACGTTTAAACAGGCAATTATTATACAAAAAAATGTATTTGAAATTTTGGGGAAAAAAAATAAAGCGATATTTTTTAAAATTATTTGCAACGGCCCCCATTAATTTTCCCGAAAAATGTTGCCCTTTTAAAACAAAATTTTTTAAAATCATTCAAAAATTTTTCATAAAATTCAATCCAAAAAGTTTTACATTCTGCCCGTATGTTGCCCTGGTTCCCCGCTTAAAATCCCTTATATCTCAAAATTAAAAAATACACAATTTCCTGTTTTTTTTTATCTAAACATTTTTGATTTTTCATAGCTATCAAACATATCTTAATGTTACAATATGTATGTTCTTGGAAACCATAACATATGTAAATCTTCATCTCTGTGATAAAAGTGGTTTAAATAGGACACTTCTGAAATTTCTGAAATTTTCTTTAGTTTATGAGATTCATGCAATATATAAGAAAACATTAATATAACTTTCTTACTTTAGCAGCATTTTAGAATGTATTGAATGTATTATAGATTAATATTGACTTAACTTGTTGTTGTTAAACAGACACACTCTCTACATAAAATATTTAATAATAACGCAGCTGAGAATTCAAAAGATACAGTTTAAGATTTCAAACCATTATATAAAATAAAATATATCGTGTATTTATTTGTTGGTCCTAAATATAAAAAAGAAGCAAGTAAAACTGTATTTGATCAACTCTTTTATGGCGCAATTTTTACACGATGCAAGGACTTCAGTGATAATCAAACTGTTCATTTAATACGTGGACACTGAGCCTTTTTCTAAAGGTAAGGTGTATCATCTTTGCTTCAAATGACACATATGATAAATAGTTTATCATATTAATATTTGAAAATAAACGAGTGTGAAAGAATCAACACTGCAACTGCAGAGTGTTTTTATTAAACGATTTTCTTCAAACTATTATAACATAATAAGACAGCAAATTCCGTCATTTGAGTGTTGTCTTACAATGTATTACATTAAAGTTGATGCCTCAATAACACAATATTGATAAGACTATATGTAGACTAAAAGTTTTGGAACTCAACCCAAAGGAATAAGAATTTTACTAAAACGAGTGAAACCCATTGTACTCTTATCCATGATAAATTTTGAAGCTATGTACTTTCTTTGTTGTCGGAAATGCATTCTACATGTCATGGTTGTCCATATTTTGAATCGATTTTTCGGAAAAATTATCTTTATAATCAAAAGTATAGCTTTTGGTCTTTTAAATAATTAAACTATAATAAGAAACCTTTGAAAACAACGAAGCATATTGAAATATGTTTCTGACAACCGTAAACATTTATTTTAATTCGTAATGGAACACTCAAGTATTTGCTGATAATGATTTAGTTCCGCCAATTGTTTTCTCGTTTAGGGCACACGCTTTTTATTACTTGGGAACCATACGCCGCTTTTCATGGAATGGCACTACTGTGTCACATTCAAGGTTCCATGATAACCGCCGTATGAACACATCTGCGGATGTTTCTAAATATAAAATTTTACCATTTTATGTTTAAATGTTGAATTCTGATTAAGCCGGTGCTAGGGGGGCGTGAACGGTAGTTTGCACTTGACACTTCCGTCTATGAACAAGCTCAATCAAACCGAGCCTGCAATATTTTCAATTTTGACGTGTTTGGCTTTCTTAAGGGATTCTTATTTTCTCTCTTTTACTAAGATAGGCTATGTTATTTGTATTTTTCGTTTTGATATTTTAGCACTCCATTACCTGAATGAGACAAAACTTTTAAACTAGTCTTTTATGAATGAAAATGATCAGTAAGTGAATTAAGAATTGTCCCTTTGTGACTTAATCAATTTATTTTATGTTTATTATTCATCATAAAAGTGTTTTGTTCACACGGTCTTATATTTGTATTTCGCTTTATGCGTCTTTAGGGAATCTGCCATTGAGGAGGGTGTGAAATAACAAATAAATATGATTATTGTAATTGTTGTCGATTACATAATTCCGATAGACTAAAGCACCGTCTATGAAATACTGTTATTGATTCAATGGCATGTTTACATATGGATGTACCTTTATCTAAGTAACACATTGAAAACGATGAGTTGTAAGAACTGATGTGTTATGTCACTCAAAAAACCAGCGACCTAATCGTATAATTATCTATTTAACTATTTTAAGTAAAAACAGTAAAAAAAATTCGTCCACTCACCTCAAGTAAAAATTGTATTAAGTACATATTGAGTTTAAATACATTATAACTGAATAGATTTTCTACCCAAATATAAACGTTAGAAATAAGAAGTAGAACTTCTTATTATCCAGTGTGAATCTATTTCCGAGATAAAGGCATAATATTTATGTGTCTTTTTTGCTTTTCGATGTTTCCGTTTCATTTTCAATTCAAAATAATGTGTCGAATTGATGAGAATTATTATAGTGTTTATAATTTAGATTAAAATTCTTTTATTTTTTATCACTTGCTTGCCATGATTATTATTTAATATTCTTCTTCTTATTATTATTATTATAACTATTTCTTAAAAGGTTATTATGAGATTTCTTAGCATCTAAGTTTCATTGCATCATAGTTTGGGTACCTTTCTGTTGAAAATGTGTCAGAGTTAAATCGTATACATATACATGCACAGTGCGTTAACTGGAGTGCAGTTATTAGTTACCCGCACTCCAGAGCATGATCATTGATTGGTTCATTTTTGCTTGGGTTTACATATTGTGACGGCAGAGAAAGGGAAAGAGACAGAAATATCATATTCAGATGTTCGTTCATTGGTTCCTTTTTGCCGGGGTTTCATATTGTTACAACAGGGAACGTGTTTTTATGTTTGACTATGATACAAAAGAGAAAGAACATCAAAGCACTCGACAATCTGATTAATACTCGGGGGCTACGCCCCCTCGTACAAATCAGATAGCCTCTTGTTTCGATTCTCTTTCTATTTTTTGTTTTATAAGATACTGTCAGATGTTATACCCACCGACGGAATAAACATGTAATAGTATGGTATTCTATATGGAAGTTAAACTCATATGCAATTCATTAATTGGAATATAGAAATAATTAAATGAACAATTTAAAGCGTGCACTTAGTGCATTTATTTATTTAATTATTTATTTATATTTATTTATTTATCTAGCTATTCATTTATTTATTAAATCAAAGAATCAAACAACTTAAACCCTCACATCTTTATCCGACGTCCTAAGCATACATAGAGTGTTTTTCAACGTGTGATGGAAACAAGTATTCGAGAAAGTTTACTAATATACATCATTTTGATGTCTGATTTATATGACACTTTGTCTTATCGTTTAGTTGACACTTACAACTCAGATGGTAATTGAATTCAAACAGTATTAGTATTTTAGTGACCATTCCTGTTGTCTTTCTTTTTCTTTCTCTCAAATCTGTCTCTTATTTCCTACCATCTATTACCCAACAATTTCAACAATTAACTAACGTTTCCATTTCTTTATTTTTCTTTAAATTTTTTTAAAACATGCTTAAAAGTTCTATTATTTTTCTTGAAAAGTTAAAACGTGCTAATCTGTGCATTTATCACTTACGTGTATTTATGCTATAGAACTATAGGGTTTTCTTTCACATTTTTATGTCAATATTCTATTATTAAGGTCGTTTCGATTAGGAAAACCAGAGTGTAAATTGCTAACTTTCCTGTACATGTAAAGAAGCAAGTTTATAGTGAAAATGTTATGTATATTTACATAATAAATATTTACAAATAATAAATATTTAACTCAAAAATGCATATAATTGTTACCATTTTACATACTGTTTGAGATGGTGATTACGGAAAGAGTTTTTAAAAAAGCTTTCAAGCTTACTACTCAATCCGTACTATTTATTATTTGTCAATTATCATGCAAATGTAATACTTATAAATAAAATATTGTTTAAACTAAACTAATTGAATTCAAACAGTCGTCATTTTATTTTTGTATTCCATACTTATTTCATATGTTTCCTTTATGGAAAAGCACTTCACTAACTGTAATAAATCATACAATCGACAACAAATACTTTGAATCAAAGTCAAAGCAATTAATGCATAAAACATAAGCATCAATCATTTGAAGTAAATGTAACTCAGGGCAAATAGAACAACACTTACTCTGATATAAACATTCATTTTCTTCTATTTTTAAAGTCAATATGATACTTACGAATATTGCTACTAGATAAAGCTGATTTTTACTATACGATGAAAAATGATGAATCAGCTATTTCTTGTCAGTAAATTTATAAATTTCATGCGGAGGCCTTGTTTAATGTTATGACAGTAAGTGTTCCATTTTATTGACACACTATTGTAATTTTAACATACTGTTTATCTTCGAAATTGTTTCTATAATACACGGCATGAATATTTATTTTGTCTGATACATCTTTTGGGATTTGGCCTTGTCAAACAATATCTGAGAGTGTCAAATAAACCGGAAAACGAATTGCTGACAAGAAGCACTTCCCATATATTAAAACATAACATTGTCAAAATAATGATATCTTATCGGTTTTTCACACACAGCTTAATTTCTATTACACTTTGACTATTTGATTAAAACTTACAACTTAATACGATGCATGCATTGCATAGTTTAATGTACTAAACGGTAGCCATATTTATAGATTTCTTTCAAAAATACAATCAAGAAACGAATGTCTAAACTTATAAAAATCCTACAAATCATTTAACGTGTTTATTTGTGTTGTTTAATACCTTTTATCTCAGAGGAACGTTTACATTAGAGGAAATGAGATATTTCACATTAATTAGAGTAAATTAATTAAAAGTAAACTATGTCATTATGTTATTTCTGAAATTACAGTCAATGGAATCGATTAATCCTTATTTTTATTTCAATATAAATCGTTTTGTAAAATTATTCCTCCATATGGCTTAGGGCTCGCATTCAAGGGTTGAGGTTTCAGAATGGCAGTCACTGGTTATCCCTGTGTAATGATAAGAGGTGACTAAGTGCGTCCGAATAACTTGAGGCTATACAACTCTTAGCACGAGCAGGGAAGGTGGTTTCGACCCCTCCTTATGTTGCTTAAAGTTTGCAGCAACCACGGATAGTCAAAATCATCTTTCCTGTTTTGGCGCCAAAATAACTTAGATTGTGTTGGTGCGCCGTGTAATGAAACAATATAAACACACAAATGTAAGATAATTGATAATCGTTGCAAATACTCATGAATATGACAATGAAATAGTTTTTTGACACTTTCAAATGCAGACTATTTTTTGACGTACATGCACTTGCTTAAATTGTTTTTGTTACAGTAACGTGCAAGTAAATGAAACCATTTACAAACAATGCATTCATTTTTTCCATATTATTGACGTTTAGATGCAAAACTCTTGTTAGAGTCGCTGCCTTCGATAAAGGTAACAATTAAATCTGACAAATATTGAAATCCTAGCAATACATAATTCGAGGGTAACAAGTTTTATATCACCAAATATTAAGAATGATATTCCATATGCATATCTACTTCAGTTATTTGAGAATTCTCAATTTAAGATTTAATTTACTTTATTCTGATAATATTTTTAAAATCAAATAAATATTTATGAAATTAAATAAAGATAATATAAGAAGTTCAAACATATAATACAATTGATTTTAATAACATTTAATCGGTATCCAGATCCATTCATATTGTGACTTTAGTCACACCTCTCTTTTACAGTCAAGTACTTGCAAGTTTAACCAGTGCAGCACATTTTGATTATTAACTTTTAGCCTGCTTGCGGAAAGTGAGTCTCCTACGCGACAGGTGTAGTCTGAGAACAAAATTAGACAACAAACACGTGCCGTCCCCTGATCATGGTCTGCATCGTATTTATTTCAGCCAATACACTTAAAAAAATATATCATTTAGAAAATGATATTTAAATTGATAGGACTGGTAGAAATTTCAATTACTAATATAGGAATATCATTCACTTTTGGAAATATACAGTTATTATTTCATTCAAGATTATGTGTAGAACCTTTCGTTAAAAGACATTTTAATGCAAGTTCAAAACTTTGACGTAAACTATCGACGCATTTAATCATCTTTTCCCAAGGACATAATTTAAGAAAAGACAATATTCTATCGTATATTAAATTATGATTGTGAACGCCAACAGTTCCCTACTGATAAAGCAATTGTTATTTTGTTATTGAAGAGACACAGGGATAATTTACACTTTCTTTCCAAAAGCGGTTTCTGTTTAATAAATTATCAAAACATCTTGTTTGAATAAGAACTTTATGAACGTTCTGGCGACGTGTATCTTCCCATATTACATGTATTCTTTTAATGTTATGTCTAAGAGTAGATAAATAAATTAATTGACGTTAAACAGGATCATTGTTACCATTGATTAAGTCAATGTTAACAAAATAGCACACGCATATTAAACACGGCTATAAAAGCTCAGTGCTCTTACGGATTGTTAAATATGCAAACTTTGATGTTTACAATTATTATACAAAAATGATAATAAACGAAATTTAGGTAATACTATCTGATTGTTCCATATTTGACACATTTTCTATCAAAAAACAAATTCAAAATCGAATCATATTTTTTTTTATATAAGTAAGACATACATTTTATCAAATTATTTGGAACACTATGACTGATGAGACGTGATATTAGAAATTTGAAAAGTATTTGCACCTGGGCACAACATATAATTTTAGAAATTCCATTTAATTAAATGTGGAAATAATTCTTAACGTACCAAATTTTTCTTACAAGATGAAGTCAAATGATGCCTATGAAAATTTAACTGGTATTATTTATAACGGCACCCTAGCTTTGAATATGTTATCGGACATACTATTTATATCATCAAATGATTAATTTGAAATTCAGATTTTTGTTTTACATCATGTTTCTCGAGACTTAAAAGCAAATCCAAACTGAACAGCACGCGATTGTTTTTTTTATACATTTGAGTTGATTAACGTCAATAAATGTACATAATATGAATTAATAATGAATTCATCTATCTGTACAAAACAATATGTTTATTTAAAATTGTATTGCATGTCTATGTCGTGTCATATTTAAAAAAAGACAGAGAGTCCTAGTAATTTCAATGTAATTACTTGTATGGTATTTTATATTAAAGATTTAAACTCTGCAGCATGTCACGCTTGGTGACTTATTTGTATTGAATTCATTCATAACTCACTAACAACATAGCTGTTATCATTTACAAATTTATCTGAATGTCAATAATTATTTTTGTCTTTAAAGTACTTCAAATAATTATTTGACATCACAATTATACACTATAAATATAATGGTTTCAGAGAAATAAAATGATACATCGTTTGTGTTATTTAATCACATCATTCCGATTTTATATAGAGTTTAATTGTTTGACACTTTAAGAATACTCGACTCATTGCTTCGTCAATCTGAAAAAAAACTTGAAATCTTCGCAAGAATTGAAAGGTTAGCACGTTTTATTTAAAACCCAATAACATTAACAACATTACATACGTTGTATATGTACTTCTATGATTTACACCAATATCAAGTTTTCTTTATGTTTGAGAATTCATTTAGCTGAAATCTGTTTTCACCTTTTTTCAGAGAAGATGGTTATGCAGAAAAATGATTGATATTTCATCTGATTAAAAAAAATCAAAATGAGAAATAAAATAAATATCAGAATTTATTATTCCGTTTTCATTGTGCATTATATAGTAATTGCGATTGCAGCGGAGAACCAGATCAGCTTGTTATTCATCTACACCGGAAAATGACTCTACCAAAACAACCTGTTTAGACCTGTGACAATGTACTGCACTGTTTGCTATTCAGCCTGTACAATTTTGAAATCTGAAAATGTTTTAATGATGAATGGTTTTGTCCAGTTTGGACGATAGACAAAGTTCAGAAAAACAGAAACCCTAAACAACACCAAAAACTTTAAAATTTAAAACGTTGCATGCCCGATTTGAATCAGCCGTTACTGTACTGGAAATTGCAAGTTACTGTCCACGCCCCTGGTACCGATCTAAGCAGATTGAACATTTAAAAGTAAAAATGGTGAACATTTTAATTCAAAAACATCCGCAGACGTATTCCAACGTCGGTTATCATGAAAATTTTAACGTGACACTTGCGTGCCATATCATGAGAAGCGGCGTATGATGAGATGTTATGTAGCCTCTATTTAAATATTTAGCATAGAAAGGGAGGACGATTATTTTAAGACAATACTTCACAGTCAGGACGGATAGGGTAACTACTCTTTAAATATGTCTTTTGACGTATTGTCTCTAATATCAGGCTTCATAACCTCTGATCCCCTTTCAAAATTCCATATTATTTAGTTCCGTCCATGTTTGGCATTCTTTATGGATTTCGTTTTATCTATTCTATTCTACTACCTTCAATGAGCAGGATGAATCTATCAAACCGAGCCTTTCAACATTTTAATTAAGAATTTTACGAAATATCTAACAAAAGGTTTTATATGTTCATCATCTTATTTTATCACATAACTGAACATAATCGTCTTGTTAACACTGTTTGTAAATTTGTTATTAGATAAACTTATCACACCTTTAAAAATACTCAGTTACTGCATTCCGAGCAATTTGTATTTCTTCAATTATTCTTAAACAAACATGTGCTTTATTACTTAAAATTCAATTGAAATATAATTCCGTTTTGAATGGCATAGAGTATGCCGCAAACTTGTTTTAATTATTTAAAACTAATATCAATTTAGTTTAGTTCCAAAATGAAATTTCCAGCGGGATATAATTATCTCTAAGTAAGCAGAAGCCAATGCATTGAAAGAATATTTAGTTGATAAAAAAGGATAATTTTATTAGGTGATTGTATAGAACACGTGTTATTTGTAATTGACATATTTGATCAAATTAATGTCAAACAAATTAAGCATTTTAAAATTAATGCAACATTTTCAAAATGAAATATAAAAAACACGACAAAACAAAAAAGAAACAAACACGTTACACACAAAACAAACAAATATATTAAGTGATTTTTATACAAAACAATGACTTACAGATCGACGCCTTTAACCATCTATTCCCAAGGATATAATTTAAGAACAGACAAAATACTATCGTAAATTTAATAACAACTGTAAATACCAGCACTTCCCGTTTATTTTCTTTATTGAAACTTCACGGGGGTAATTTACACTGTCTATCCAAAAACTGTTACTATTTAATGAATTCCCGAAACAGCTTGTTTTTAATTAAATTGTATTTTATGAACGTATGGGCGACGTATGTCTAACCAAATTGCATGATTGTGTTCTTTAAAATTGATGTGTGAAAATAAACAAATAACATAAATGTAATCATTAGTAAAGTAAATTTAAACAGATAATGAACATATGTTAGCAATAATCATTAAGTTATATTGTAATGCTCTAAACGATTAATTATGCAAACTTAAATAACGACACATATAACCGTTTACAACGTTTTTATCATTTAAATATGCTTTAAATATAAAAGGACTGTCCCACTCGTTCTTATAAAATAAGCGTTTCAGGTAAATTCCTACGGCTATTAAAGGCCCATTATGCCTTAGAAAATATTTTATTTTTCAAAAGCTTTGTAATTTTGTTGTACTTTTAAAATATCCAAAATGTTAGTCATTCGCCAATCACTTTGACCATCTTTTTTCATCTGTTGCTCTTTAGCAATAAGTAAAGTTAGAGTGAATAAGTATTTTGTATGGAAGTCAAAATACTACTTACATTACATTTCGCTACTTTTATTACAAATTATTTCACATTTATCGCTACTTTCTTTAGGTAATAATCCCTCTAACATTCTCTAAAACCATTATTTAAACATTATAAATAAAATATATGTTTACCCTTTCTGAAGAATTTAAAATTTATTTGTTTCTGAGGTACACTGTGCCTTTTTAGATTTTTTTCCTTGGACATTGCGAGTCATTTATCGTTCAGGCAGTTCATGCAAACTAAATTACAAAATTGATAAGAATTATGGCAAAATGTCAACTTATTTTAATTCTTACTTGTTCACTCACTAGTGTACCGTTGAATAGGCATTATTCCAATTTAATGGACAATAATTTTGTAACGCCGATTAGAGAATCATGATAATATTACTTTTCATTCCAAACATGGAACTAAGGGTGTCTTAAAACTATACCCGTTTCATAATAATGTTATATTGCTAAGTATGTTCTGTTAAGGCTTCAAAGCTCTCCGAAGGACATCCTCGTCTTAGAGACACTTCTGTGCTATTGAAACATACAAGGTTCTTGTAGATACGCATTTTCATAACGCAAACTTAACTACCATTTTACTCCTCATACTTAATTTGTCAAAATTTATCATAAATTGCAGCAAATGATCATGAACTTTATAGTTTTATTTTGTTATTATTATATTTATTTAGTTTATCAATATCAAATGATACAGTGTCATAAAAACAACAAGAACTTTAAATAATATTTGCTCAAAAGTGAACGCAAAATTGCCTATACATTTATTTTTATTTAAGCTGTATTTGATCATGAAATTGGCTTTGACTCTTATTGTCGTGGAATCATATATTTGAAATAAAAATATATCATTTAATTGTAAAGAACAAGAATTTGAAGAGTTTTTGATATACAATAGTCTTTGTACATTGTAAACTTGACGCCGGTTATTCCTTGAGGACGCCAAATGTATATATTACATTTCTTTTTATTAATTCAAATCTATATTTAGTCGGGCAAACGGAGACAGAAGTTTTGACGAACAAAGATTAAATCATAATTTACTAGTGCACGACCGCTTATCCGAGTTTCCTTTGAATATTAAGTGGAAACGATTTGAATAACAATAAGCCGACCAGTTAAGTTTTTATTAGATTCAATTGTAGTTTGAACATATTCTTTCTCATAACAATATGATCTGGAATAAATAAGCACTTTATCTGTTACAGTAGATATACGTATATATATGAATTGTATGCAATTGCTCTTTTCAGCATTATGCAAAAATATTAGATGCTCTTCAAATTTTCAAACCTTTTTTCGTTATCAACTCAAATTTAATACAAAGTTCAATATAATAGTTTATAACATTAACATAAAGTGTACAAGAAAGATACACTGGCCAAAATGTTAAACACTTATACGGTAACCATAAGCCATGATTCAAAATTATATGTGTATGTTATGTAACATTAAACCCTTTAAAGCAAAACCAGTTTTTAGCCGTTTATCTTCATATTATGGCTGTAATTTAGGTTTTGTATGTATATTTTCTACAACAAAACATAAATATACATATTTGCAAATATTCGTAAACAGTTACCCTCCCGATAGATATTCCCCTCTGTACCGGCAGCGCTTAATGCATAATGATTAAAGAAAACAGAACAAAGTATTTTATTTTTTACATTGCAATAGCCAATTCTAAAGTAATGTTTTAAAAGCATTATCAATAAATCTTGAATACTTTAATTAATTTTAAAACATTTTGCTACTTGAACTTGAATAAACGATGTTTGTTTTCTCGGAGTGAAAACAAAGCGTATCACTTACTTTAGAGGGATCTTGTTAATGATTGTCTATATTTTGCAAGTCAGTACGGAGAAATCGATAAATTCTAATTAATGTAAAAGCAATCAACTGGTTTTCAATATTTAGTAGTTTACAGAACACTATTATTTAAACGATTGGTCTAATTAATATATTTATACATGGTTATATTTTTTCTCCGGCAGAACAGATATTATTATAAATCATGATTTATTAGTTATGGTAGGACAAATTAATAAGGAATACACATAACTAAAAATTCTTTTTTAATATGATATTAAGTGTCACGGTTTGTAAAAACCACGCCTACATGTGGTGGCCAGTATAAGAATGAGCCCTTTTATAAGTATATATTTATATACAAATTGGTCTAAGTCAGACAGAAACCAAAAATCAACTTATATTGTCATATAACATATGATGTTTAATGTCTGTCATAGACTATTTAAATCAGTTTTATTTTTTCAAGAAGTGAGATTCAAATTTTCCGGATATTGCATTAAATAAAGTAGCGACTGTCAGTCAACTGACGCGGAATAAATTTAAGAGGTATGTTCTCATTCCGTTATCAATTATTTGGTAAAGTCGGACGTGTTGTCTGACGGCTCGTTTGTAACGAGGTTTTGAGCCGGAATTAGGTTTAGAACTTGCCCTTATCATCGAAATTATTGTTTTATTTTCAAAAATTTTGTCGGAAGAGGCATTCAATTAAAAAACATGTAATATGTTTTGTGTTCTGCACAATTATTAACTAAATTCAAATTAATATAATGACAAAACCTATCATTTCTTCCTTCGAGTGGTATGTCTTAAAACAATATAAAGCAATTATACCATCATTTTCACAACAAACAGCACAAACATTAAAGAAAACGCACCACTTTCTACAGTATCTTACAAAAGGAAAATGCACAAAAGCAATTTATTGCTTAATTCTAGACAAAATTGCAATCAAGTATCTATTTGTAAGATTTTCTGTAAATATAAAGTCACAGCGGGAATATAAATGTTTCTAATCTGAAGCTAGAATACTTTCAATTTATTTTTAAACGTACTTGTCTAAATTAAATTGAAATTTATGCATTCACTGGCGTCAATTCGACTCTTTTAGAATTGAGGTTACTGTACTTGAGTTTGTTCGGTTAAATTGGTGCGGTCTTTGACCTTTTGTCTCTAATATGACCTTTTATTTCATAATGATGGGGATATTTACATTTGGTCTACTTATTCCAGTCATGTCTTTTTGACCTCTTACAACAAGGGTTATCAATTTTTGCCTGTTTTCAATTAACTATAATAATAACCTAATTCTACACGAATCAAAACATTAAATTACCCTATTGTAATTCAAGTGCCTTTGATCGGTTTCATTTCATTTTAGTTTTATAACTATCACAATTTTTCCTGTACAACGATTGCTAAAATTTGTATAGTGTTCAATCTATTTAAGAAATAACATATCTCAAACAGTGATTTTATCGCTCAATAACATCACTGTTTGGAGTTTGGATGCGAGGAAGTATATCACGAGGGCGTAGCCCGAGTGATATAATGATGCGCATCCGAACGACAAACAGTGATGTTATCAAGCGATAAAATCACCGATTTGGATATATTATTTCGATTCTAACACGACATTAACAATAAATCTTGTCGTACCTTATAATAAGCTAAATTGCACCTTATTTGTTTCCGTACTTATTTTCAGCGCGTCGCATTTTTAATGGTTACCTCACATGTATATATATATAATGATTACGTCACAAGTCTAAAAAAAGAACGTCAACAGTGATTCTGTTGCATAATAATACACACTTTCGGTTCTTCTATGTTCAATAGGGAAAAATGCGGGTCGTGTTAGAATGTAAGATAATGTATGGTAATAGTTTTGAAATGTAAAAAGGAAATGGTGTTATGAGTTGTCTCAAAGTAAGACAGTTTTCAATTAAAGCAGCACGCCTCCAGATTCATGCTAATTTTCATCAGAAAATGAAAATGTATTAGAATGCTAAACATTGTGAAATAACGAAAAGGAAGCAATTTACACATAATCAATGTCACTTCCAACCCACGTAAATTACCAAAAAGTGGTCAAAATATGCATAAATAGCCCTTACTGCGTCAGTAACGCAGTAGATTTATAGCTGTAAATACTGAAAAATCAGTCATTAATCGCATATAACATGTAAAATATTACTTGAATCCTGAATCATTTAACTTACCCTAAAATCTTAGAACATATTTCTCAAGTTTGATTTTAATAAAATATTTTACTCAGCTTTAAAGTACAACTAGAGATCTATGTGAATAACGGAACCCATTGCCACAATTCATAAAAAAATGCTTAAATCATAGCTCAGTTTTAAATTTAAAATAAAGTCCTTCATCTACATATTAAATATTTAAGCTTTCTGAAACTTATACCATTTAATAAAATATTTTTTATGTGATATCGGCTTTTTATCCTATTCGATCGTCTGTAAGGGGGGTTTAAAAAAACAAATTTTCAATCACATAGTTACGTATTGCAGTCAAACTAAAATAGATCAAATTGAAAGATTTTTTATTAAAGTCATCCGGGATTGCTGAAATAGATATACCTTAAATTAATGCAATTTCATTATCTGATTAGATTTTGGAAAGTCACGAGTAATAAAAAATTGCTTTTATGTAAGAATAAGTCAATGACTTATTATTTAAGTATTATAATTGTCTAAAAACTTTCAAGCTATATCAAACTTTAAATGACACAATTCTTCTTAGATGCAGTGAAAAAATACAATGCCTATTCCCGACATACTTGATTGTATCTATTCGATTAATATGATACTGTTTGATGAATCGTTGTATTTTGACCTTGATAAGACGTCTCTTCACACACAAAATGTTTATAATTAAAGACATTTCAATCTGAAATGCATAATTTAGATCGGATCCTGTAACATATTTTTACCAATGGAACAAGTTTGGCAAGTTTTCTTAATTAATTATTAATTAGCAAATATCATGATTACCTAAAATTACCATTCTGCGGAAATTTAAATGACCAGTAAATAGATAGTATCTGCTATCTTTAAACAATCTTTGATTGCTGTTTATAAACGTCGTTTATTGCTAACATTCCAATGATGTTTTATTGTTATAGGAAATGCAATGTAAGAAAATTATTGAACAGCTTTTTTATGATTTACAAAACATTCTAGGATATGGTGTCTGAATGTTTCACATTGATTATTCATAAATACATTCAAAGTCTACATTGCTATTTATCACCATAGACATTATTCAATAACATAAAATTAATATTTGTCTACAATAGCAATGCATTTAGAAATGACTCTGTGTGCTTTATAAATGCTAGGAAGGGAAACTGGAAAGCGTTTATTCAACTGGAAAGATAGTTTTGCAATAAGTGTGTTTTTCTGCTGCAGTGAAATACTTTTATTTAAATTGTCTTGAACTTCTAAAAGTTCTTAATTAAATTTAGATAACACGAAATAAACAAAACTAAATTCAAAGGCTTCCGAATATTTTCATTTAAAGAAAACACTAAGTCTTGTACTTGCGAACTTGTGATTAATTGCATTGCACATTAAACCGATTCGAAAATATTAAGTATCTCGGTGCTCTATAATGATAAAGTACTCATATATGCATGTTTGTTGGTACCTTCAAAACATACTTTCAATTTTCACCAAAGGATTATAATAATCTATTTTAAAAGGATATATCACAGTCACATTTGTAAGATTTGATATATAATAGGAGCGAACGCTATTCAGAAATACCACAGACAAAAAATGTCAATGGTGTTTACGCAATGTTTTATAATAGTTCTTTACATTCGTGAGCCTGACATTGTACAGTTTTTAGAATCTTCAGACGGTTTTTCAAATTATAAAAGCATAAAAATGCACAGAAAAGATATGTCTATGACATTTGTAAATGTGTTTAAAAGCTACATTTAAATTTGAACGTGATCTATTGAGTTTTGTTATTAAGCTTCTAAGCTCAAGACTTTGTCTTAGACAGAGGTAATAGACAAACGACAAAAAAAACATCAAATAAATTCATATTTAGAATTTCAGTCAATTCCACGATTTAACAAGAAAAGCATTGATGCAAAGCATCAAAGGGCGACACCAAAAGAATTTGATCCAGATTTGCACCTAAATACTTAACAAAAGATGTGTACTTTATAGCAGTACCATTACATGTAACCTGGAGGCAAGGGCCAGTTTAAGTTGAAACTTAAACCAAAAAAGAATAGACTCTGTCTTGCCAAGATGCAAAGACAATTTATAGTCAATTAAGCAATCTTATAAGACTCATGCTATAAGAAAGAATTTCTTCAGATTTATTTTACGAGACACAAGGATTCCTGAGTCATCAGCATATAATCACAGGCACGAGTATCGGACCTGGGAAGAAAAAATATGACCAGATGACCAGATTGATAAAAAACTGTGTTTATAAAAACCAGAAAAAAAATGTAAATAATGATCCCCTTCAAAAATATACTATCAACTTGAAGTATATTTTTAAAGGGGGTCATTATTTACATTTTATTTTGGTTGTTGACACTTTTAAGATGAACACAGGTTTTTTTTATCAATCTGGCCATATTTTTTCTTCTCAGGTCTGATACTCGTGCCTGTGCATTATAATAAAAGCTTATTGCTTAGGGTTGAAGACATGTCATTGACTTATATTAGACATAAAAGAGGACCTTAAATGAACATCAGGGGGACACCATAGGTACTCAGAGCAGTAGTAGATTATGAGTACCAGCCACATCCACCAGCTGCTGTCTATCAGAGATAAGACTTAAACCATGTAAGAATGTCATTATATATGACAGATGCTTGAAGTTTCATGAAGAAGAAGAAAAACAACTTCTTCATGTGCAGTATAGTGTGTTCAACTGTATCAAATGCCTTTTGTAGATCTAAAAGTATCATGCAATACTGCCTTTGCCCATTTCAAATAATGCAATCTGTTAAATGAATCAAACATGTGTCAATTGAAAAACCACTTCTAAACCCTGACTGAAACTGCCTGACCATGACTCGAACCCATGACTTTCAGAAGACCAACTGAGTTATCCGGCCGGCTACACATTTTCTCTTTAATAATGAAACAGTTCTAAACCACATCATATTTCCCCACTATATCGATTTGTGTCCGTGAATTTCTTATGTTACAGAGCATAGGAAATTGAACTCATGCTTATATGCAGTCACAGATTGAGAAAAACTTTGAGCTTGACCAGAACTCAAACCTGTGACCAACATAAGAAATTTTATGAAGGCTGATTTGTATTTTGCATCAAGGGCACCGGGCAAAAACATGAAAATGCAACAAACAAACCACTTTGCGGTAGATTGTATTTTCATGTTTTCATCTGGCGCCCGGTTACTTTTTGTACTATGTTGGTTTTCATGTGGCACAAGTTACCCACTATAAATTTAGTGCACAAATTTATTCAAGGGCAAGTAACAAACTACTCTATGTACAGTCTGTTGTCGGGTTGACTCAGGAGACCTGGAGGTTGAGACCGGTGTCCCTTCATTACAAATAGATAAGACAGAAGCTGTCCTTTTCAAACTATGCACATGTTAGAAAAAAAATAGAATAACTATTCAGAATATGATTTTTTGAGACTTTATTAATTATATTGCTTGATCCAAGTTTAAGGACATTTTCAATCAATACATGTTTTATCATTTATAACTTTAAATGAAAGTCTCATCCCTTTAATAATAATGACATAACTGTATCTCTTTAAATGCAGAAAAATTATAAGTCTCAACATATCAATATACTACAGTCTAAGATATACATGTATGCACATAACATTAATAATTCCCAGTTTATATTAAATAAATATGAAATCCTAACATTAACATGCTTTTGATGACCTTACAACTGGTGAATTATATACAACAAAAATAGTATTATAAGTAATACCTAAGATAGACAGAAAACAACAAATAATTTAGTAAACATGAGTTACTTCCCCTTAAAATAGAGAAAACCTGAAACCCAAATGAACACCCTAAACAGCAAAATTATGAAATGCTGCATGCTCAGTTTTATTAAGCCATGCAAATTAATGGTAAAGTATTCATAAAAAATAGATGGCCATGTGACAGCAGTAATTGCAGAAAATCGGATAGCTTTCAACATCCGGATACTGGTACACTTTGTAAAAACAACAATTCTGCGCAACAGATAAATGTAATAAGGATAAAATCAATAGGATAATCGTTTACAACAGTTCATTACCTATCCTTATACTCAATTGCAGGTGAACTTTCTTCTTGTAGGAAAATTTTGAAAATGTATAAATGAATGAATGAACTGATACGACCTCAATCTAGACCACAACGATATTCGAAATCCGGGCTTTAGTATTGTCAATAAAACTAAGGGACAAGCTGTTAAACTTAACCTGCAATTTCGTGAAAATAATATCACAATGCACATGCTTTTTACATAAAGTTATTAAATACAAATATAACAACACATTTGTTTACTTGATTTTTACGAATCAAAATAAAACTAATTAACACAACATGAAATTAACTGCTAATAATAACAGCTCCTTCCATAGGCAAAAATAAAAAGCATTCCATAATAGACGACGCCGCTCACCGGCGTCGCCAATAATTTAAAGGACAAATTGATGATTGTATATATATATATTTATATAGGCCAAAACGATGCAAGCCTTTTCATAGATAGGCCAAGCTTAAAAATAGTCTCTTGGTTCATATGGATCTCTTAAATTTTTACATTTGTAACTGTAATTTAGTGGTGTGCTACAACAACGTGCTCGTAAGAGAATATGATGAGTGATGCACATGCTAGTTGGCAATGTATCCACGAAATATGAAAAAGAAGAAACAAAATAGAGACTCGGTATAGGTGTGCCATCATGCATAATTTAGTTTCACATTCTAACCTTGAATATCTACTTTTTTTAAATATTGACACGGCACGCACCTGATCAGAAACGTGTTCACGGTAGAATTCAAATTTCAAATGCTTTCGAATCGCACGAAAGTACGTATTTTGATAGCGAAATCCATACTTTGCTCTTGGCCTCGAATCCGTCCCTAATTCAGAACATGAATATGAAATTTACAAAGGCAACAGTCGTAACAATAGAATGTATATTAGTTCGATTGTTTTGAAAGCTAAAAGCTTATTGAAACACTCACGACCCCGTTCCATGAAAAACTAGTACTCAGCAATTAATGTAAAGTTTCTTGCCCACAGAAACACGGCTAGTTCCTGACGTGGTTGTAACCACGCGGTCAGCAATCTTTAGATAACTTGTCACTCGTATATTAGAATACAAATAAAGGAATACAAGCAAATCAATTATCTTCCTAATTCAGCATACAGAATGGAATTTAAACAATGCTTAAGTGGTTTGTTAACTATTTTTTAACAACCGCAAGGTTCTTCTGCAGCAATTAAATGAACGATTTTTCCTATCAGACGATTGTAAACAACATTGATAATTAACAGAATTGAAGGTAAGATTTATATGAAAGTTCGGATCAAATCAACAAGTATGTATACAAGCTTTCAGAGTTTTCTGGCGAAACACTTATTTAATCTCACACTTTATCGTTTATTCTCAATATTAAGTTAAATGTTAAAAGAAATGACAAAATCGGTATAAAAAGCTGTATTTATTTGTACAAATTATACTTATTTACGTGTCTTGCAAAACACAAATTATGAAGGAATGAAAGGAAGGAAAAAGAACGAAAGAAAGAAAATTAAAAAGAAAAAAAACAAACAAATAAACACACAAAAGACAATCGCAAACAAGGGGACAGTAGCCTTAAGGGCGGCAACGGGAATGCCGACATGATATTGAAGAACAAGAACATTTTATTCAAGTTATACATTTACATGTATCTCGTTATACATCAAAACTACTAGAAATATAAAACATTCTGTCAGGGTTGGTATTAAAACGTAACAGAATAATAAATGTTTCAGTTAAAACATTACTGTAACAATAACAAAACAAAACAAAAAGTCGAGCTAAAAAGTCACCTATAAGAGTGATTTTCACAAGGGTGCTAGAATATGCATTGACGTCACGTGATAAGTCAGAAGAAACTTCTTTAAAATAAAGTCAAAGATGTATATTGTCGATGGCATCTTAATGTGTATTTTTAGATTATTTTTCATAAAAGAAAAGAAAATGAGCACGTAAGTTAGATGACGTCAGCCGTTCACAACGACCACGCCAATACTGCCAAATTAAAAGTAATTCAAGTATATAGGCAACAAAGCTGTGTACATTTTTATAATTTATGAAGTAACGGTAATAACAAATGTTATTCATGTTGTTCAATATATACATATAGTGATATGTGTTTGGGCTTGCTTCGATTTTTCACGGTATGTACATGTACGGCATCGAACACATGCATACACAGTTTTCAGGCAAATCAGAGGTGGAGAAAATAATCAGTATTATTGCATCAGTAAGATAAAACAGAAGATGATGCGATATATATTGAATATTTATAGAAACGAGGCAATAATTTTTTTCAGTATGTCATATTCATCAGCTAAAAATAATTTTATAAAACTATCTAAACATGTTTGTATAATAAATGCTTCATTTATATTTAGTTCATGTATTTCTTGATCCTCAATAATATATATTAATCAAGCACTTTTTACCAATTTATACTAAATAAATGTTTATTTATTGGATATTTTATAGTATTATTTTTTTAAAGAGCGTTTCTGACATTATCACAGTAATGTCACGCAAATCACTGAAGTACAAACATTTCTTTTAATGTTTAAACTTATGACGCATTAAAAAAGAAAATTCTCAAAACATTAACCATGTTCTTAAGAAATTAGTCTTTAAAGTGACACATTATTCATTGTAAATCATTTCCAAAACCGCGCAATTATGTTTGAGTTGAAAATAGCACAATTTGTAATCTGATAATCTTGCAAATTGGCTTTTTACATTTTCCGTTTACAAACCATAATCCCAATTAACGTACTTTCATGTGAAATAATAAACGTTAATTCATAGTTTTGCCATTTTCTGGAGGCGTTCTGCTTCATTCAGAAGTATTGTTAAATATACTGGGAGCATTAGCGCTTATTTTATTTTGAGATGTTCTCATACTTAACCTCCTCTACAAAGAGATTATCAACTTCGCTTTCACATAAATAACAATACAATTCTCAGCAGTTTTAACTTTAATGGTTTTACTGTTTCCGAGGGATCACTCTTTTCAAATTATTAACAGGGATAATTTTTGTTGTAAATTGTGTTTTGATTTTTAAAATTTCTATTAAGATAGAAGAACATACATATCATGGTGTCCATGTAGTAAAGTATTTCGTTTGTTTGCTAAATGGAGTAGTAACAAACTGTTTTAACGTACTTTTACTCACTTATGATTAGCCTTTGTAACCAGTTGGCTTCCACGACATCAATAAAGTGGTATTTGATTCTATATTGTCAGCTGACATGCTTTGTAACTTACGAAACTTGATAACGGACAGTTCCAAAATGAAAGCTGGACAAGTCAATTTAAGAAAGCAGCAACTTAAGTTTTGGATTGGCTTTGAACTGTGAACATGTTGCAACTTTCCTGGTTGTTCTTTAGTTTAACTATTCATGTTTCTTTTTTGTAGAGCTCTATCTTCTGTAAAGTTTAATTGGATTTAAATACACAGTGATCGACTTGAACCTTCAGCTCTAGACAGAAATGAAGTTTTATTAGTTTCCTTATCCGGTTGAAATGATCAATTTGAGCTTGCCGTTGAACAGATTAAAAGATGCTTTAATCTTATAGACAATTCCCATAGAATACATTCTCTTACTGTACTTTTGATCGGTTGATGTAAGGGTATTCGTTTATCTGTTAATCTATGCATCATTTTTTCACTTTAAAATTTAAATTAAATTATCTTTTGATGCAAAGCTCATAATGTTGTTGTTCTATGGTTTACACTGAAACAACTCTTTGTCATTCATTTATCTGTTACATTCTACATTATTTGTTTAAATGTTGTATTATTAAATCTAATAAGAAGCTCTTTTGTTTGGTTAAACAAGTGATTTTCGATATTCAAATAGCATTGCATGCTGTCAGTCAGTCTCGCAGTCAGTGTGTCCTGTTGTCTGTCTAAAGACAAACAAAACAGCTGAAGTGTTTGGCATTCATATCATATTCATACATGAATGGCCTAGCAATTGGATGCTTAGTGGAGTATTTTTCAAATAATGGACAAATGGGCTTATTGTATCATGTTGACGTGAGCAGCATGCTATGCATCAATCAATGGAAAAAAATAAAAATTGAAAAACGAAAATATTTTTATTTAAATTTAAATATATTTTGTACATTTTACGTAAATCAAAGAAATTTTGCACGATTTACTAGTTAGGTGCGAGATGCGTTCGTCATGTTTCGAAATCAGACATGGAACTCTCAAATTAAAACACAAAAGAATTTGTTTGTCTTTCTCTGTGCGTTAGGTTATATTATTAAACACTCTTAAAGGTTTTGTATTGAATTCTCCAACAACAAGTCCTGCTTGCTCCTGTATAATCTAAAAAGAAACAACAACAAAAGAAAACAAAAAGTGGTTCTTACAAAACTATAACATATATAAAGTGCAATGTTAGCTTGTTTTAAAAATGAACACTCAATTGCTATAGACCTAATTATAAACGGTTCCTTTACTGTTAGATTTTGTAATGATATATCACTATTGATATTGTTTTGTAATGCATTCTTCTTTTCAAAGAAGTGTAAATGTAAACGTTTAAATAAGTAAATTATCAACGTCTATTGACAATGATTTAAGAGAATGTCAAGTTATTCACTCAATAAAGACAAAAACCGCAAGAAATCTGCGTATACGTTGCAGTACATGAAACTAATTTTCATTCTAAATACGCACGATTAACATCCTAATGAAACATGATATGAATAACCGGACAGACAGAAACGCATAAAGGTGATGTGATAAGTAGATACGCATACGTAAAATATTGTAAAAGGGGTGATTTCTCGAAGTCGATGAAAAAACAGTATTATATTTTTGAAAGTTGCAATTTCAAATCGATTGAGTATGTTCATGATGAAATGAGAGATAATAAAAAAGTGCAACATCTATCACGCCCCCTAACCCATGATGAAGCGGCATTTAATCTCCAACACTTATGTGCAAGAACCAATGATCACGGAGGACCAGAGAAATACACCAACACTCAAATAAGTAGTGGCATATTTTATTCATTTATGTCTCCATGCTGAGTAGTCATCACAGGCTACCTAATAAAGTATATCTTAATATAATCTGATAGAGATTTAAAGTTAATGAGAAAGAATGAATTAAAAATGTTCCTCAAATATTAAAATAAAGACAAGAAACATAAATTTCGTAGAAACATACATGCAGCCTGCTATAAATCTAAGTAGCATTTTATGCAACTAAAGTAAACTAATCTACTGTTTTAAATAGGTAAGAGGTCGCATAGTGACATACGGACATGTACAGAAGCTAAGTTGACTATTTTGAATCTAAAGAACAAATTGCTGCCATCAATAAAACCTGTCTTTTAAATCACGTTTTCCTTCACAACAATCTAGACTTAAATATAAACCATTTCGTCATAATTATGACTAACTTTCGCACTTTAAACATTTTAGCTCGTCAGTTTTGAAGACAAAAGAGAGCCAGTTTGATCGCTGCGTCGTTGTCGCTGTGTAAAAACTATAATGTAGCTATTAGGAAACTTGATATACATGATTATTTGGACAATGCATCGTTGTTAAAGCTTTTTTAATTGAAAAACTGCCACAATTGGTTATTGATGGTCGTTGTTCTTAACAGCCGAGCATAAACAACACGTGCCTCGCTCATTAAAAAATTGTTGATGAATGTGCTCTTGGTTATTTGTAATATGTATCGAACTATTTTGCAAAACTGTAACAACCTATGCATTTGTTTCAATAAAATGTTCAAACTGCTTGTTTGGTTGGTAGGTTTTACGGCGCAGCAGCACAATTTAGAGTCTGCATTGTTCACCTTTGTTGCGATTAATGCTTCCGAATGATCACTCTTTAGTCAGATCTAAAGGTCGTATGGCGCCGAAACAGGAACGATGATTTGGGCTAACCTTGGGTGTTACAAACTTAAAGCAACACCATGGTGTCAAAACCACTACACCTGTTTGAGCTAAGAGATGCATAACTCCCATAATTTGAACCCATATAAGTCGCCTCTTACGGTCAACCAGGGATAAACAGTGAATGCAATTCTGATGTCTCAACTCTTAAAGGCAACCCCTCAGTCACTATGGATTCGTTTTACATATAACATCAATGTATTCATGCAAAATGTGCATTCATCTTAAATCGCAAATGTTGCAACAGTATGGAACTTAAATTTGTTAAGTACTCATTTATTGTTATGAAGAGATCAATTGCAAGTGACAAAGTTAAATTTCAAACAAAATGCATTAAAGATAAGGCTAATAATACTCTATAACATATTAAATTACTAGTTTATATGCATTTTATGTATATAATGATCCATCAAAAAGACATTCATACAGCAATAAAAAAATGAATTAAGTGGTAAAACTTTTAAAATTTAAAATCCCCTCTCTTGTGGGTAAAACCATGCAACATTAGTTATTTATTGGTGTTCTCATATTTAATGTTTATATAATTGCCAATCTATTGCTGTCTAAAAAAGTCGTAAAACTAAACACACAAAAGCACGCCAATAGAATAATTTGTATTCACTATAATTTGACATAATTACATGTTTAACTACATGTTTCAATAATAAATGACACAATCACTCTAGATATAAATCAAATACTAATATCAAAATTCATAATGCATAAACATAAAGGATCCAACGTATTACATTAGATTTGAATATTAAGTCTAGCATAACTTGCATACCAATTCATAGTAACATGTATTGTATGAAAATATTTGTAATATAAAATTATTAATTTAGATATTTCATAATTGCTATGTTTTATATATATCCAAGTTCATACGTGATTGGAGGCCGGCAGAAGGATGAGTTTTTGTCCAAGCATTTTGAATTGTTATTTGTTATGATAAATGATAAGGCTTATTTTGTTCAGATGTGTTGGTATTATAGATATCTGATATAGTTTGATGGATCTATTTGATCATTGATCTTATTTGAAATCATCATTTCACTTAGTTGTTCTGTTTTTGAATTGTTTCTTTTATTAAAATTTAGGAAATGAAAATTACCCGCATTTTCAAACCGGAAAAGATACCTGGATTCCTTTGTCAGACTTGAAGATTTTTTTAAAGTAAACTGCCTTCCAAAGACTAATTAATATCTTTCGTGAAGTTCGTGCTAATCAAAACAGATGAGTTCACAGCAAGAATTTCAGTTTTCGTGACATTTTTTGACAGCCTCCTCAATTTCAGGGGCTCAATTAACAAATTAAAAAATAATCAGCTTAATGTATTGCAACCTCCAACGTCGGTAAAACTGCACTTCTTAAAAGGAAGAATTGAAACAGAAAAGAGCATACCATTCCATCTATTGTTTACAAATGTAGTAGCATAGTCAATTTGCTGGTTTTACTAAAAATCTAAAGAAAGAGATATTCCTCGGAACCATTAGAAGCAACTATTTTGTTTCTCATTTTCCTGTATGTACATGTACGCACGCCATTCTTCATTAAAACGTGTATGTATTGTTTGCAAGTTAACCTTTACATTGTCATCATACTTGAATATACGCTATATGGACATAGAGTATTTTCAACATCTACATTTTACATATTCTCACACACAGATATACATTAACGGAGAAGAAAAATGCATAACGTTCCTTTGTTGCTCGTTTTTTAATATGCTATACTCAGGGTGCAATGTAAATAATGCTTGCTACAATAACGTCCCCGGTACTTCATTATCAAAACACAATTGTCAAATGACTTGGCACTAGAAACGTGGAAATCATGACAAAATGGTTTCTTTATACGAAAAATAGATAACGAAACTCAGATGTTAATGCACGAAAACAGGTGCAATTACCCTCTATACTTACATAATATAGAAGGCAATACAAGTACAAAATTAAAACTAGAATTTCCTGTATATTGAATAAAATGTAACAAAGGTATTTTACATATAGTACATGTATCTTCACGTACATTGTTATGGACAAGCGTTCCCTGTAAAGGTTAATGTTGTAAAAGTCTAAAACTCATCATTACATTTGAAATCCTCAATGTAAACGGTCATTTTAAAAATATTGGCAGATTAAAACATTTAAAAAATTTGTTTCTGTATTTTCCTTACTAGTTGTATTTCTCTCACACAAAAGTATGATGCAATATCAAAATATTTAACAAGTAAAAACACAAAAATATTGTGCAATACCAAACCAATTTACAAGTAAGAATCACTATGAAACAAAAAAAAATATCGCGTGTTAGATCAGGACAACTTTAATAGCTTGCATAATGGCATTTTCTCTAGTTCATTTTCATTTAAGCACAAACTCTTATACACGATACCATTTCTTGTGTTAGTCTGAAGTACAAATGAATAAAAGCATGCTACAGCAAATAAATTAGAAACATTATTAGAAATATTATTACCGATTCTAAATGATTGATATAATTTATTAAAATTTAGGAAATGAAAATTACCCGCATTTTCAAACCTGAAAAGATACCTGGATTCCTTTGTCAGACTTGAAGATTTTTTTAAAGTAAACTGCCTTCCAAAGACTAATTAATATCTTTCGTGAAGTTCGTGCTAATCAAAACAGATGAGTTCACAGCAAGAATTTCAGTTTTCGTGACATTTTTTGACAGCCTCCTCAATTTCAGGGGCTCAATTAACAAATTAAAAAATAATCAGCTTAATGTATTGTAACCTCCAACGTCGGTAAAACTGCACTTCTTAAAAGGAAGAATTGAAACAGAAAAGAGCATACCATTCCATCTATTGTTTACAAATGTAGTAGCATAGTCAATTTGCTGGTTTTACTAAAAATCTAAAGAAAGAGATATTCCTCGGAACCATTAGAAGCAACTATTTTGTTTCTCATTTTCCTGTATGTACATGTACGCACGCCATTCTTCAGTAAAAACGTGTATGTATTGTTTGCTAGTTAACCTTTACATTGTCATCATACTTGAATATACGCTATATGGACATAGAGTATTTTCAACATCTACATTTTACATATTCTCACACACAGATATACATTAACGGAGAAGAAAAATGCATAACGTTCCTTTGTTGCACGTTTTTTAATATGCTATACTCAGGGTGCAATGTAAAAAAAGCTTGCTACAATAACGTCCCCGGTACTTCATTATCAAAACACAATTGTCAAATGACTTAGCACTAGAAACGTGGAAATCATGACAAAATGGTTTCTTTATACGAAAAATAGATAACGAAACTCAGATGTTAATGCACGAAAACAGGTGCAATTACCCTCTATACTTACATAATATAGAAGGCAATACAAGTACAAAATTAAAACTAGAATTTCCTGTATATTGAATAAAATGTAACAAAGGTATTTTACATATAGTACATGTATCTTCACGTACATTGTTATGGACAAGCGTTCCCTGTAAAGGTTAATGTTGTAAAAGTCTAAAACTCATCATTACATTTGAAATCCTCAATGTAAACGGTCATTTTAAAAATGTTGGCAGATTAAAACATTTAAAAAATTTGTTTCTGTATTTTCCTAACTAGTTGTATTTCTCTCACACAAAAGTATGATGCAATATCAAAATATTTAACAAGTAAAAACACAAAAATATTGTGCAATATCAAACCAATTTACAAGTAAGAATCACTATGAAACAAAAAAAAATATCGCGTGTTAGATCAGGACAACTTTAATAGCTTGCATAATGGCATTTTCTCTAGTTCATTTTCATTTAAGCACAAACTCTTATACACGATACCATTTCTTGTGTTAGTCTGAAGTACAAATGAATAAAAGCATGCTACAGCAAATAAATTAGAAACATTATTAGAAATATTATTACCGATTCTAAATGATTGATATAATTTATTTTATATAGAGGAACAGCTTAAACTTGTTTTGCTTACAGATATTAAAGACACAATTTCATCTAAATTAAAGATATCTTTGAGAAATATTTATTACATTAATTAGGATAAAATAAGGTAATGCTGATATTTTATGTTTAAAACTAATAAAATCTTATTCTGAATTAACTGGTAATGCAAAACTCGAATAAAGCAGAATTACATTTCTCAGAAACGGAGGAATTGAAGTATAATATAATAGGTTTGAATGCCATATTGGAGAAAGTATTATCCAGTAAATAAAAAGAAAAAACCTGCGATGCATTTTGCCATTTAAGCTGATTTATAAAGCCAAGATATTTTCTAATAAAATTTATTTCTATGAAAAGATAAGAAGTTAAAATCCAAATTGTTGGCAAAAACAAATATTATTTCTATTAAACAATTCTATATTAGATAAATTTCAGGTCGGCTTTATTTCAAAAGTACATACTAGTAAATTATTATTGATAACATCCAAATAATACTGTATATTTTGCCATGATAAATAATCAAGATTGTATTCATAATCGAACATATGGCTCAATATAACATTTGTTTTACATATGTTTTAATTTGATAATAATGTTATTCAAAGAAGAAAAGGTTAAAATAGTAGATTGTCTATTAAAATATGAATTTAATCAGTAGATGTATTATTTATATACGAATATTAGAATTATATTTTGAATGTTTTAATCTTTCATTTGACTTATTGTAAAATGCAAATATGACAATAAATAGTTCCATTTGGTACATTAACACACTCCTTTTATTCATTTCATAATGATAATGATGTAACAATATGCTCCTGTTCCATTATTACAGCAAATGTGATTAAATAAATATAGCTATAGCTATATGATGTTCGGGAATAACATGGACATACAAAACAAAGTAAAATATGGGCAAAGGGCAATCCATACAGTACTAAATATTGTTTTTTGTTTCTGAGAAAATTTGTCTTGTTAGTGTTTTATATTGCGAAACAGTCGCTGAAAATAGCTATGGAAAACGGCCAGCTTAAAACGCAGCAATTGCTGTTTCAATTTTATTGCAATAATTCATTTTATAGATACAGTGGTTAACGCTTTTAAACAACATTTCTCTAGTGTATAATAACATGCAATATAAATGAGTTATTGGTGTTTACATTGATATAATTGCCCATCTATTGATGTCTAAAAGGGTTGGTTACCATTGAATGCATTCATCTGCATAATTTGCAATCACTATTATATTCGTTTCGTGTCACTTCAAAAATTAAAATGAAATATAAAAAAAAAGATGAACGGTTTTCTTCGTATTTAAAGAATCATTTAGTTTGGTGTGTCTTAAAGTTTACATGTTTCATCACATTATGTTTTTAACTATTAAGTCACTGTCTTTGATGTGCGTATATTTTGTAAATCATTGAGCTAATACATTTTACATCAGTCTATCTATTCTAATAAAATTGATGTTTACTTGATAACAAATAATCATATATTAATGATTTTGTTTGGTAAGTAAGTAAAGTTTATTTCTTGTTTCATATGCCTTTAGGCCAAAATACAACATTATACAACAAACATGACATAACATTGGAAAATGCAATGAGGTGATCATAAATATACATTTACCTATAGAATAATAAATGAATGGGATAATATATTCTTAAAACCTAATACGAGTAAAGAGTTGCAATACTTTTACTTTCAATAAAGCCCAGAAATACATGCATAGGAATTGTAACCAAAGTGATCAGTTTTCGTGAAGCAGCAGCATGCCTCAAGATTCATGCTTTTTATAAAAAAAATGCATTTTAGAAAAAATGCTGCCGAATGAAGAAGGTAGTAATTTACCCATTGCAAACGACATTCAAAGTATACGACAAATTCCAAAAATAATTACGAATATGCAGAAAATAGTTGTTACTGCGATAGGCATGAGAAATATGGAAACTATCATTAATGTCATATAAAATGTAAATTATTTCTTGAATTGTAAACATGTTTACCTTTTTTAGTAAATTTTTCTGAAAGTTGATTTCCTTGAACTATTGTGGCCCATCTAAAGACATGCAGTAATAAATATCAGCCCAAGAGAAAAACAACATAAAGTACAATATTAGTGAAGAATCATAAACACGTTTCAAAATCATATACTTTAGTACTTATTGTTGTCCTTTTGATTTTAAGCAAAAAGAGCAATACTTTCATATCACCTTGATTTTAAAATTATTGCCAAAACATTAATGGGGAAACATTTAAGTGTGGTTATTTCAGGGCTGCTATACTGTTAATTACTCGAATGAATTTTCTTGCTTTAACGTTGCTTTAACGTTTATGATTTGAATAAAACAAAACAATGAATATTTACATTTTAAAAGTATGACTCAAATAAAACAATATAACGTTGAATTAAATGTCATAATATAAAATAAGTTACGAATATCTCAATTGTTTTTTTTATATTCAAAGGGCCTCAATACTTTTTAAATTTATCAAAAGAAAAATGTCAAAATATCGATTATCTAGAAAGTACATCGCAGCCTACTTCTCGTAAATTTCTGCTAATCAAAACAGATCTTTGCACGCAAAACAATTCTGAAACAAAGTTGCCATTGTGATATTTGACACTCTCTTCAATTTCTAAAGCCTAATTACCTCATTAAGACAACAAATTACTGAATGCTTTATGACCATTAATTTTGTTTCAAATCCATCTTACCCAGAAACGAGCAAATTTGAAACAGACTGTAATCAATTTGTAAACAAGAAATTTTTTCTATTCGAGGGTTACGTCGCACAGAAAAGGTCATATTGCCACTTTCCACCTTTGCCCTGTGGAGAAAGACCACAGGTGTTCGTCTGTGCGTTATTTGTTATTTCACCTGCTGGATACCTCACATGAAAGAATCAAAATTGTTGTTTATATCTTATTGCAATAATGAATTGGTTAACGCTTAAACATCATTCCTCTTGTGTATCATAGCATGCAATATGAATGAGTTGTTGGTGTTCACATTGATATAAACACCAGTTATATGATATCTAAAAGGGTTAGTAAAAATGCCATGCAATCATTTGTATAATAAACATTCACAATTATTTTGGTTTCGCTTTTAGTAATAAAGAAAACAGTTTATACTTTTTTTCTTAACGACTCATATAGTAGGCGATTTAAAACTTGGTATGTTCAGTTTCCTCTACAATATCAATATCACCTTTTGTTTTTAAAATTGTCCTTGATATGCGCAAATAATTATTTTTCAAAGAACAGGTCAAATATATATCTGAAATTCTATCAAAATCGTAAAAAACTAATGGCTTGGTTTATATCGAAAATAACTTTCCATCACAAGGTTATAGATTTTGAACTTAAATTAAACGAGACTGAAGTCGATGCTTATCACATATTATCTAAAGGACAAAGGAGAAAGATAAACAGGAAAGATAAAATTACCGGTACTTTGCAGATTTATATGGGAAATAAGGAACAAGGAAACGAACGTTCCAGAATAGAATGTGTACATAACATTTCTTTTATTTTTATTTTGATGAAATAGGGGAAATATTCATCAATATCTGATTAAATAATACATTTGCTGCCTTATTTAGTAGTTTGTCAGACCCTATTAAGTAAAAGAATTGTTTGTGACTTTGGTGCTCATTAAAACAGATCACAGTTTAAAACAGTTCACAGCAACAATGCAGAAACGATTGTTTTTGTTACATCATTTGACACCCTCTTCGGTTTCTTAAAGTCGACTACCTAATTAAGAATATAATCAATTGAATGTGTTAGCACCTCTTTTTTCACTCTAAATCCGTCTTTGTATAGGACGGAAGGAATTTGCAGCTGGAAATAATATAGAATTTTTTCTTGGCGTGATATAATGCCGGTTTCCTACTGTGTCGTTTTTCAAACGTCGCGAGATTTGAAGGAAACCCTTATACCTTATGCGAGGATGGCAATGTCAGTAGCCACGAAGTGTTGCTACCAACATATATCTTATTGCGTTCTGTCAAGTTTCTTAGTTGTTTGTTAACGATTTTACAATGCTTAAATGGAACAAAAAATGCGCGAAGTGTTTGCAAGTTTGTTTGCACTACATATAAAATCATGCACATATGCATGCACACTTTTTAACTTCTGAATTATCGCGTTTATTCAACTTTAAATACAATTTAAGTAGTTGATATGTGTTCTTGTATAACTTGTTTCGCAACCGCACATACTCGAATTTGCATATACGTTTAATATTGTACCGAAACAAAATATATTAAATGACAACAACGTAGGCCATTAGTAATGACAAACATCTCCGTTTGATTTGCAAACGTTTGCTTAAACATTTACTTACAAACAGGTACAGCGAAAAACATTACAGTTGTATGTCGTGCGTGTTGCCCCCATTCATAATAAATTTATTTAGAAACGAAATGTAAAAATGCAGAAAACAGATGCTTCAAACTCATAAAATCTGATTCTGAATTAACTCATTATGCAAACTTTAGATGTAGCAGCTTTACGTTACCTTTGAAACTGACAAATTAAAGAAATACATCTTGATTTTAATGCCATATTGGAAAAAATATCAATAACCGTAGATTTAACACCATTCAACTTTATAAAAAATATTATTCTCTGCGCTAATCGCAATTGGCATACTTGGATAAAAAGCAAATTCACTATTCAAAATTGAATGTTGCAGGCTCGGTTTGATTGAGCCTGTTTATGGACGGTACTGGTAAGTGCAAGTTAACGTCCACGTCCCATAGCACCGGCTAAAGCAGACTTCAACATTTAAACATGAAAGTGGTGAGATTTTGAATTTAGAAACATCCGCAGATGTGTTTATACGGCGGTAATCAAGGAACCACCTTCAATGCCAAAAATGTAATAAAAAGCATGTGCCCTAATTGAGAAAACAATAGGCGGAACTAAACAAAATGGAATTTTGAAAGGGGATCAGATGTTATGGAGTCTGCATATCACAAATGACCTGTATAACCTGTACTTTTTATTTTGCATAAGCCTTTTATTTTTGATGTTCTGTTATAGTTTTAAAAATACTCATTGGCCAATTACCTGAACCATCTATTGTCTCTGATTCTTTCCGGCAATCTGTATAGTATTTGTGATAATAAATTTTGTATAGAAATATAAATACTACTTTGTTTTATCTTAATCAATCGACCACGACCTGATATCAAAACAAGATAAGTGGAAAAGGTAAGAATACAAATTAATTTGAAATAAATTGAGTTTACCATAACATGTAAAACACGTTTTATTTAATGAAACCAATGAACATAATTATATTTCCAGTGCGATATATTATGTGTAACTTACACATTTATTAATATTTATATTTGCCAGTCTCTGCAAACTCATATATTGAAACATGCATTGTAACCCTTTGATCAATAAATTTAAACGACCTCGACGTTTTTAGCAAATCTCCAATTTCAAACAAAATATTTATTATTTATTACTATTAAAAGTAAATAATAATTCATTACATTCAATTTAGCAGCAAACATGATTTTATTAAATAAAAATAAACAAAGCAATTAATCTAATTGAACTGAATTTGAAACATTTATTATTTATTATATTGAGGTTAAATATTTGAGCATGTTTTCTCCAGCGGGCAACATCATGGTATATGAATAAAAAATTGCAATGTATAATGATCTATTGGCAATAATTTTATTACAGTTTTAAAAGCTTATTTACTGATAACAGTTTCATGTACATGCAATCAATGTTATAATTTATATTCACGATCCCAGAAGGATTTATTGTTGTGCACTACATATTCAGTCAAAAACCCAATACATCAAACAGTCAAGGACAAAATTTCTGTGGTCATTGCAAAACAAATGAACAGGTTGTTCAATTATGTTTTTCTAATGATGGTTTAAATACAGTAAATAAAGTTCTTTTCTTGTTGTTATACAGATATCTTTCAGGTCTCTCAGTTATCATTTATATAAATTATCATTATTGAATTCGTCTGAGTTTTGGGCGTAAGAGATGTTGCTCCTGTCAAAACTAATTTACGATTTTCAGCTTTTTGTTGATATTTGGGGTTTTATCCTTTCCTAAATTATCATTTAATTGTCGATTTTTAGAGAAAATGCAGGACTGCTTAAGCATGTAAAGCAATGACTTCCAATAAAATATGCATGTTTTGCCCCTTCTGACGAGATTTCTAATCGTTTCTTATAGAATAATAAATTGATAATATTGTGGTTTGCAAAATAAGATGTTTAAATTAACAATAGTATTCAAATATCATAACAACCATTTAAAAAAAAACAATATAATTATTATTGATAAATTAGGTGTACATATCCCTTGAGAAGGAGAAAAATATCAGAGCAACAATTTATGGAATTTGATAGCATCTATTACATTATGCCTAATTGTATCTTTTTTTCTAAAATGTTCTAATTTTGGATATGATTTATTATGTTTTTCATCACGATTTATCACGCACAAAATCAACCAATTGTTCATTTGTTATTTATCGTTTGATCTAATTACTTGTTAATGAGATCATCAATCAAACATGACTATCAATAGCCAGATGACATTGGATAACAAGAACTGAATTAACTTTGAAGCTTGGTGATTAATCACTTGCAATAATATATAATAATTGTTATGTTAGAACAATCAAAAGTTTGTTTATCAATCAGATATACTGTCATATGAGATACCATCGAATACTTATAACGGACATATTTTGAGTGTGCAGATATGATTTCTTGCAAACATTTATCACATTCTGAAATTTTTTATTAATTACTATTCTTGTATTTATTATTTTAACATTACAATTAATAGTAGCAATTCATTAAAGTAAATATATCAATTTGAAAATTTAAACGGGTATATTAACAGGACGTATATTGTTCTAACTTTAGGTCATTTCGTTCATTTGGGCGCAATAAATGTGTCTTTGACAATTCAGCATCTGAATATTATATTTATTTTTGTATTGAATTCATATAAAAAGGTTGTTTTTAACTAAAGCAGGAGGTATGTATTTTTTCAGTCGATATTTTATTACATTCAATGAAATGAGTTGTTAATTTTTAACTGACATGTATTGCTCAAACTTCCTACAATGTATATAAAAACGTGTATAGGCATATAAATCTTTCAATAACATTAATAAAAAAAAATTAATAGAAAGTGCAATCATAAAGCAGTTATACCTCCGGCATTGTTTTATCTATTTTCGCAATTCTTAATTTCATAGAAACAGTGGTTGACGGTTATGAACATCATTCCTCAAGTGTGTAATAACATGTAATATGAATGAGTGTTTGTTCATTTTGATAAAAGTTTTAATCTATTTATGACTACATGAGTACATATAATAAATTGCGATCGGCTATTTAATTTGCATTCACTATTATTTGACATGGAATGACTAGCATGGCTGGCTTTTTCATTCAATTATAAATGAGTCACGTTACGCTCCTGTACTGGAATGTCACAGGCATCGTTATAAACGATTTATTGTTTGATTTTGCAATTATGAATGGTTTTCAAATCTTATTATTTATTTATTCTTTTTTATATCTATCTATTTATTTATTTTGATAAAGTGTGCATAAATTGATTATGTAATATGTAACAATATCACAGAAAGATAGGGTATAAAAACACAATTAGATTTTGAATATTTTTGCTTCATGCTTCAAAATGATCAAGGATATTGCATAGCTAGCTTGAACATATCTTTATCATGATATTTGACAATATCATTCAATTCTGATGAAAACATTTTAAAGTTTCAAAATACACCTAATATTCATTTTCTCCAAAGAGAATGCTCTTAAATTCCATTAGGGTTAGACCACTATCAAAATTAAATCAACAACAAGATATAACACTGACAATTTATATGACGCTTTTCATAAAATATGAAATTTCCGAATAATACTTGTTATGATTTATTTTTCACAATAACTAACTGTAATTCCAAAATTAATTTGTTCGTTATTACTTATTTAGAAGGTTTTTTATTGAGAGGAATCCCTTATTTCTTTGCTTATGCTGATGTATATTATTGAATCTTCATACAAATTCAAATCGTTGTGTACCCCTTGAAGCCAAAAAGTTTATAATCGTTATTTATTACTGATAATTACTGTGTAATATTGATAATTATTATAGATGATCTGAAATCTGAATATAGTTTTAAAAATAGATCTAGAAAAAGTAAACCATAAAGAAATCATGAAATGGCAAAATTAAACAAAAATGCATGCTGAGTTTTATTGAGTCTGTTCAAGGACGGTAGTAGCTAGGTTGAGCATTTATAAATAAACCTTTAAGCGTGATATATTTTCTTCTTTTGTTTTCTGATTTTCATATAATGTGATCAAGTAGAGGTCAGCCAAGCGTATCCATATTGTTCTTTAATCTCTTATAAGGACTGGATCTAATATTCAGTTTTTATTACTAAATTATTATGAAGAAGTTATAAAAAAAAGAATGATTTTGAAGAATGATATGTAAAAGCGCATATTAAAATATATAATCAATGATCAATTTTACACTACAATTGTCAAAATATTGATTATAAAGAATTTCAAAGTAACGTTGTTTTTAACTGATTGCAAATTTCCGCTAGTAATCAAAACAGGTCGGTTCACGCGCTAAACTCTTCTGAAACGAGTTTCCTTCGTGATATTTGACAGTCTCTTAAATTTCTGTAACTCAATTACCTCATTAAGAATGAAATTCATTGCATGCGTTATGACCTTGATTTTTTGTCAAATTCATCTTAAACTTTTAACAGGAAATATTAAACTACAACCATTTGGTACACAAAGTTCTGTGAAATCGTAAGAAAAGTCAAATTAGATATTTATCGCGTACATTGAGATGTCGTGGCGTTTTCACATCCAATAATGCTTTTTAATTGAGATACTATTGCGTTCCATCGCGTTTCTATTGTTTTTTGCGCCCCTAAGGTGCTTCAACGGAGCTCACAATGCTGCTGTACTACTATAGCATAATTCTATGCAGCTAAGTGTATACACATATTGCCATTAAAGTTGTTTGTTTGCTCTGGAAGCTTTTACATTTTTTAAATAGTTAACGTCTTGATCGCCGAAAATCTGCAGGACCTGCATAAAGGCAAGAAAGACCCAGCTTGCTAGTGTACATTTGCCATGATAAAGTAAATCTTCATTCGTGTTTTCGTAAAGATTAATGATAGTAGACATACAACAAATATTTCAAATTATTTTTTATACATTGAATTCATTATAATTTAAATAACTTAGCTTTATTTTTAAAATATCACATAATCAAGTTAAAAGTTTTTAATCTTTTTTATAAATATCGAATTATTTTGACCTAATTCTTTTTACAATCATTAAAATTATTTCACAATGATACATCTGAGAGATATCATTTACTTTTCATAATGGCTTCCACACATGAAATATTTCTAAGTTCCTCGAGGGAACTTGCAGTTGTGAAAAACCAAAGCACGCGGTCACTTCTGCCTCTGAACAGGTCATAATATTACAAATCAGTGACAATACAGCTTAGAACAAAATAAAGGTCAAGGCAAAAAATGTTCCCATTCCAATAACAAAACAATGAACATGATAATTTGTCAGTTCTATGATGTTGGATTAACTTTTGTCATCACACCCATTAAATTCTATATTGTATTATGAATTGACATAATTGAGTATAATTCATAATTCTTAAAGGATATCGTTGTGTCCAGCAAATCTCCAATTTCAAACATTATATTTAAAAAGGTTCCTATAAAATATACATAATTATTTATTACATGTATATCCCATTTATCAGGAAATATCAATTGGTGTCATAAAAACTAACCATTTAATTGAATATTTAAAGTAATAAATAATGTCATTAAGTTTTAGGAAACATTCCTCTTGTTGGTAATAACAAGCACTATAAAAAGATAACAATAGCATATTTCTATTTCTTTTACAGCTTTTACAGCCTGTTAGCCGATGTTTTGTTTGATTTCCATTATTTTACAGCTTGGTGAATGGTGAAATATTTTGAAATGTTTAAAACACCCATTTTATTTCTTGCAATAATATATGATATTGAAATATCATTCAAGTAATTTTGATGATTAATTGTTCAGCTAATTGTGCTTTAAATAACCCTCTTGAGACATTTTAATGTAACAGAAATACGTATTATATATAATTTGATAACATTAATTAGTTTATGTTTGATTGTTTCATTTGCATCATTGCCTTGTTTTTTGGATATCATAAAGCTCATGTTCATCATAATTTATCATTGCCAATCTGTTATTTTATCGTTTTCATTTGTTGTTTAAAATAACAATGAAATGAAAATATCAATAACAAATTAACATTATGTAACAACTTACTAAATCATCATGATGATTCACAATTGATATTCACAATTGTTGCGTTATGAAAATCTGATCTTCTTATTTGTCAGGTACTCTCATCAATTAACATACTTTAGAATATTAATAGAAACGCTCTGATGAGAAATACGGTAATGTGTTTACATACATGTTCATATCTCAGAGATGCACAGCAACAACATAAGATTATTATTAGCCCATTAATGTATTAAGCTTACTGGCTACACAATTATTTCACACATGAATTTTCATAATATTATGAGGAAATAAGATTACGGAACTCTAAAAAGACATAATATATAATCCCAATAATTCTATTTAGAACATATTTTGTCAATAAAATGAACTCAATTATCTCTATGTGATATATTGGAGTTCTCATACTGACATTAGCAAATCTTTATACCTCATTCTCTACTGTTCAAATCCTTTTAAAATGATGCTTAACCCTGAAATTATTGATCGATTTAAGCATATTTGGAAAGGTATAAAACTTTATTTCTGTCTGAAACCGAAGGTTTTAGTTGACAATCAAGTCACATCTTATAGTTAATTTGTCTAAGCAAAGATACGCGATGACAAGATTGGCTCAATAAAATTAGGAATGAGTTTATTAACTGGATTTAGAAGAAAGTATTCCAAGACAACAGAGAAAGTACGACAATTATGTTTAACTGCAGTGAAAATATTTTTAAGTAATAATACGGAAAATGACAATACACATTTTATTTCATCAATATTTTTCAATATCTCATTTATAAGTATATAATAAAAACACATCCAGTGAAGACGGAAAAGGTATTCTAAGTCTAATTTTATAAACATTTATTGCAGACTTTAAATATTTATATCAAATACAATTTTAAAATGATCAGTCATTGTACCACGACTGAAGTCTTTTGGTGAAGCGAAGGTTAAAATAGTAAAAAATTATCACTAAATTCATATGGACCAAGTTTTATTATATAAAGGTATAATGTAATACTTACTGTTTTATTATTATTATTAGCATTTTTTTTATTCAAAGAACTGGAGTTTGAGTTTTACATTAAGGACAAATTATGTCCTATTCAAAAAAACTTGTCTTAAATACCCTATAGAATAGTGTATATAGTCTCGATTTATGACGTTCTATTTCAATGAATGGAAAAATAATTTGCTACAATTAAAAAAGTCAAATAGAAACAAAATGAGAAAGATATTGCACAGAATGTTTTTTACCCAGAACCTTAGAAACAAAGCAGAATTATTTGAATTGACATCGGTTGTTGTAATATTTAATTTTAAGATCCACGAAGCGGAGACAATATAGCAAGTGTGTTGTCTACGATACTCAAGAGATCAAATCGATAAATGTCATGTATATGCTGCGAAACGTATTCCAAAACATACTTAATGTTTGATTTTCTTGAATATATTTATTACAGACAATCTTATTAGTCAGAAACTAATGCATGTTTCATAATTTTTACTTTTTAAGAGGCGGCATGTGTCGTGATTTTAACAGCTATTTGAGAATTTCCCTAAACTATGTTCTTACTTGAATTTGACACCCTCTCCAATCATCTGCATATATTTATTTTCACAGATAAAATGATAGTTAAAATTAAATGCTTTCAGATTAGGAACGAAAATTAGTACAATATATTTTATCCTCCAATTTTGTTGTAATGATCAATTAAAGACTTGTAAACGAAAAGAAACTGTTCATATTTGTTCACTCTGTGCATGCATTTCATTGCTTTGTTTGTCTTATGTCCACGTATAAAAATAGATATAGAGTGTACTTAGTTTATCAAATATAAAATCATGATATAATATATGAAATATAATAACATAAGAATGTTATCAAGAAAGGACTTATTGTGTTAAAAGATAACACAAATACATTTTTTACATTGATATTATGATATTACATACAAATCAAGTCCAGATACAATATGTAAACATACATGAAACGTTTTGTGTTGCTCAGCAAAACAATGGTTATAATCATTAAAGATCAATGAGCTATGAATAAATATATTACTTTTAAGCCGCCAAATTATAACTTTATAACTACATACATACAAAATAATTATGTTTAATATTACCGCTATTACTGACAACTCGGTTATAAATGTCATTACTTCTGTTTATCGTCCAATTTATATATTCTGTTGTTGTTCAAAGTTTTGCTGGGAATAGTATGCATCGTAGTGACTGTACTACGCTCTTGATTGGAATGTCTTCTGTTTCAGGTCGTAATAAAAATAGTTCGTTACATCAAAGCATTCATGCATTCGGCATTTGTAATAACGGATCTACAAACTGAAGTCCCTTTACAGCAACTATCTATGTATTACATGATTATATTTGCATCCTTAAAAGTTTTGACTAGTCAACATTTTGTTTCTGAGTAATTATTATTGCTTTTTCTGTGACATTAGTTGCTGCATGGTAGATCTGCATGCCAATTTGTGTTATTTCGTAATACATTTGCTAGATATTTTATGATACACAACCGAATCGTTAAAGAACTTTCATAATATATAGTGGCAAAATACCCACACCTTTCTTATCTTTGCAGAAATCAACAACAATAACAATAAAATGAAAGAAATACATTGTTTTGTTAAACATGTTTGATCGAGAAAAAATAAGAAAATCATATATTAAGCATTCGAGTCTATTTTTCCAAATACATGTACAAATTCTTTTGTTTCATGTTAATAGACTATTGAGACAAAGGGAAATATTAAAGAAATAAATACGAACGATCAAAATGGTTTTATTATCATGTTTTAAAGATGAAAGTTTGCGCCTTTAAAAAGTCTTATTAAGTATGTTTTATCAAAAGAAATTTGATATTAAAGAAAATGATGCTTGGATTAGATTTGAATGGCAATTCATATTTCCGGAAAATTGTCAATGACAATTTGACACATTGTTGTTTTCAAAACAACACAAAAATACTTTTTCATCTCAGCTTACAGTCCAACAATTGTTCTGTTACATGTTTGATACCAAACAAGCAAGAAATAACGAAGATCCAGACAGCTTTGAGTTTAAGATAACGCCATACAAACATATGTCATACTGTTGATAGTTACATTGCATGTGGAATTCAAATACAATGTAAATTATTTGTCCGTTAAAGCTTTTCTACTGTCTACTTGCTTTTGATTTCAATAACATACTGTTGCAGTATATTGCTTGCTGGTTAAATGATATTGTAACTGAGAGCAGCAACCGTATAACAATAACAATAGAATATCCAACAAAAGTCATGATATATTAAAATAAAACGTATGTGCGCGTGTCTGCGTGTGTATGTGCGTGAGGGCGTGTGTGTTTGTGTGTGTGATTTTTAAGGTTTAAGATTAATGACGCAGCAGAATATTGAGTATGGTCTTTCTGTTAAAGTCATTTTTGAATAAGCTACAAATATCATTATTATTCTGTGTCTGATAATGTCATACTTACAGTTACCGTTTAAATTTTTCTTTTTGCGACGTACACATTTGCAATCATTGCCTAAGATAAATGTTTGCGTTTTCAAAAAAAGTTTGATTTTCATGTTTGTGATTTTCCTACATTTTATACGTGGCGTGAAGCGCATAAAACAGATGCATTTTAATTTTTATGTGTACATTGTGAAGGCTTATGTCAGTGAATTTTGCGTTGTGTTGAAACTTTACACACTTTTATTAGTGGTGGTTGTTTCCAGGAACTTTTCGAGAGTGTTTCAATGAGCTTTAAAGCTTATAATCAATGAGTGATTCGTAAGTGTCATGCCATGAAAGGCGGCGTATGGTCCCCAAGTAATAGAAAGCGTGTGCCCTAAACAAGAAAACAACGGAAGGAACTGAAAAATTGGAATTTTGAAAGACTTCATGCAATTAACTTTATAAAAGAGAAAATTCAAGTCTTCAAATTTGTCCAGTTATTTTCTCTTTTTTTTTTCAATTTTCAACAATCAAAATGATAATTAAATAATTGCTGGATAATTAATAGAAATATTTTTTGCAGAGGATATTTGTAATGTTTTGTCTATTCAATAATTTTACAATATTTTTTTATCAATTGTTCAGAATAAAGTTTCAATTAAACTTTTTTATGTTACTAAAGACTTATATACCGTCTTAACAACTTGGTAATGTTTTTTATACAAGGAATTATTTCAAAGAAAAAATCTAAATTGACGAAGAATTATATAAAGTTTTTTAACCGTTCATTGTTTTAGTTTCATTACTTTTTACTCAAGGACCTATTGTTACTGTACATGTCACATTAAAAAAAAAACATTCATTACAAACTTTTTTCTAAACGAAAGTAAAAGATGCATATTTTACAGAAATTGTTAATGTAAGTAATTAATTAAATATTAAAATTCAGGTCTTAAAATGTAATGTACCGGAGAGAAACAAAAAAAATAATGAAAAACTAAATAACATAGCGTGATAATAATACGCTGATTAAATATATTTTAATAAGAAATACATGTATATATAAAACAAAGGTTAAGATTTTTTTAATACATTATGTGTGGCATTCATTGCCTCTCTTCTTTTCGACACTTACAAAATGTACTTTTTTCGAATTTTCAAAGAGTAAGATGATTCGAAATACTTTGCTTGTTCTCAATTATTGAAAAATGCGCGAAATTATCGACAATGATGCTCATAAATGATGATCTGCATCTATAATCGTGTTGTAGATACGTTATATGTAAATGTATGACAATAGAGAAATTATAATCCCTAAAGAAAGCCCAACACGGCAAAATTGAAAATGTTGCAGGCTCGGTTTGATTGAGCCTGTTAATGGACGGTACTGGAAAGTGCAAGTTACCGTCCACGCCCCCTAGCACCGGCTTAAGCAGAATTCAACATTTAACACGAACTGGTACAATTTTGAATTTTGAAACATCCGCAGATGTGTTCATATGACGGTTATCATGGAACCTTCAATGTGACACGTAAGTGCCATTCCATGGTAAGCGGCATATGGTCCCCAAGTAAAAAAATGCGTGTGCCCAAAACGAAGAACAATGGGCGGAACTAAATAAAATTGAATTTTGAAAGGGGATCTGAGGTTATGAAGCCTGCATATCACAGATGAGACGTCAAAAGACAATTTAAAAAGCAGGCCACATCCTAAGGGTGATTAGACAGTATTCAAGTAGGAATACTGGAACCACCCAAGTTGGAAAAGGCCAAATAGAAGAAACTAAAAATACCACATAACATGTATACACAACAATTTTGTCGTGCTGAACGATCTTCAAGGATCGAAAATATAACATCTTTGATTAAATGTACGGGGAGACTTTTTACGGCCGCCACACGGCACAAATAACACTGATGTGACCATACAATAGAGAAATTAGAATCCCTAAAGAAAGCCCAACACGGCAAAATTGAAAATGTTGCAGGCTCGGTTTGATTGAGCCTGTTCATGGACGGTACTGGAAAGTGCAAGTTACCGTCCACGCCCCCTAGCACCGGCTTAAGCAGAATTCAACATTTAACACGAACTGGTACAATTTTGAATTTTGAAACATCCGCAGATGTGTTCATATGACGGTTATCATGGAACCTTCAATGTGACACGTAAGTGCCATTCCATGGTAAGCGGCATATGGTCCCCAAGTAAAAAAGTGCGTGTGCCCTAAACGAGAAAACAATGGGCGGAACTATACTGTCTCCACATTTATGTATGTAACACTTTTCAGACCATAGAAATGTAAATATTTATTTGTATGCTTAACAAATAAATAAGTTTTTATGTGGATAATTTATGGAAAAATGTAAAACATTGAATAAAGGAATGTATGACAATTCACATATATCAAAACAACCGATCTTGCGAATTTCTAAATGAGCTGTTAAACTCAACTATTTTTACAATTTGAACAGACATATCACGTTGGTCTTATATAGAGTTTTTATCAAGTTGACCGTAATATATTCAATTGTGAAATTGTATAATATGAAATTATGAATTTGTTAGACAAATATAAGTTATCATGTTATGTGCATTATAAAAGAGACATGTATTATTATACAAATATGCTAAGCAGAAATTTCCGAAGGGATTCAGAAATCGGAAAGCTTATCTATAAATTCAAAATGTTGGCTTCATATAACGCATTGCACTTCTTTTTAAAAAAATCTTTAAATCGAAAAATATATACTTAAAGCAAGGCAAAACAATATGTATTTATCATAACAAAAGTGGTACAAAGATAACCTATGAAATTGACACCAGGAAATATTCCCAGTTCTTGCAATAAAACTGATATTTGGGGGGTCATTATAAATGTGTTTTTACTTCGTAATACTATCAATTATATAATGTACCTGTATAGGTTTTTGTCAAAGTATACATCAAGATCTCTATGAAAACACATAAAATATTCCGATTTTTATTACAAGTTATCATCACAAAGGACTACACTATTTATACATGTTTGTATACATGTAATTAATGTACTGCATTGTTCCTAAGTTGGACACTTATCATACCTTAACTTACTTTGTTTCTCAATCATACATACTCGATTGAAGAAATATGCATATAACTTTTAGCTTTATTAGCAAGTGAATCGCAGAATGTAGAACATATCTTATTAAACATGTATTTTGTTGTTATGTGAATATGCTTGCAAATAAAATTTATAATATATTTGCATCGTTATAGTTAGACAAAAGGCACTTGTAAGACTGTAGCAATTGTTTGTCATGTTTACCGTGTATACATTCAGTAGATAAAACATAAATATCCAAATAGTTATTTTCTAGGTAACTAGATTAATAAGAACATGTTACTTTGAATACACACTGATAACAATAAAACATATACGTTCCTTTTTCCTAAGTTTATTTCATTCATAAACACATGAGTTATGGCATATTTGGATGAGGAAAATCAACTGTAATTTATATATTTTGTCTTATCAAACTCTAAATACATAAATAACATGTTATTACTAAAAGGTGTGTACATTATACAAATCAAATCATGTCATGCAGACTGAAGGCATAACAATGACTGTCATATGTAATATAATTTTAATACCATCCTTGCAATGCTGTTGTTTTTCTTGAAAGTATTTCTAGACAATGCCATCGATCAAATTGTTAAGTTTATTTCTAGCTAGACAACCAAAATATTATATATCTCAAGTTACTAACAAAGTTGACAATTGATGAGATTTCTGGTTAAAAGTTGGATATTAAAATAGACGTAATGGATGATTGAGACAGCTTTGATTCTTAAATGACATCATACAAACACATTATTTGAACTGATGATTGAAACCTGGATATTATTTTTGAGATGCAAATCAAATTATACTTGCGACAAAGCACTTTAACGTCTGCTTGTTGTTGATTAAAATGATCTATCAGTTTTTGTTAACCAATAACAATACATTTGAGAATATCCAGTATGTTAAATGAAAGCACAATCTCATTTATAAAAGTATACACAGATTTAAGAGCGTACATATCTTTAATTTGTTTGCAATTATCTTCATATCTTATTTTATTTAACATTTATTTTGTTTTGTCTTGTCGGACAGACCCCTATGACAGTGTTTAACAGTATCCCCCCCCCCCCCCCCCCCCAAAAAAAAAGACAAAATATATTATGATTATTACAATATTATGAACTTAACGAATAATCAGTAGCCAATTGTACAGATATCTACTTTATCTACTTGTGTTACCATTTAATTTACCTAAGCATTATTTTACTTTCCATAACAAAACACAGTTTGCATGTTATGATAATATGGCAACAAGTTTTGAAATTGCTTCTCTAGAAGAAAATAAAAAAAATCAAATTAGCACCTGTATATTAAAATATTAAGAATGATATCGCTAATGATAATGACATGTTGCATGTTCATGATAATATATTTAATGTAAATCATCGTTAATGTATTTTTTTGCAGCAAACATGTCTATAAGTTTATTATTTTTTCAAAAGAAGTCAATTTTTATATTAAGCATTCTGATATTTGGCTTTGTTGTGTTTATTATTAAACTCAATTAGTGATATTCATGTGTATTAAATACCAGAGACATTCTATGCCTCAACACTTTCAAGAATCCATTTTAGGAAAATAGAAACAACATAATTGTATCGTTATTGAATTTTAGAATGTTATAAAAAATTTCATTGGATAAACCTTTAAACGTTTATGTAAGAACAAAAATGTTTATGTTCTTTTTCTCAAGCATGCTACAGACTGCAGTATTCCATTAAAGTCTTGAAAATTAGTAGAAATAAAGTTATGTTTATGGACAAAGGGCTCTTTAGGTTTGTGTTAGTCTAATTTCATGAAGGGATATTAGTTTTATTGAAAATGCATGATAAGCTGCACAAAGAGTTATAATCATTTTATACATTACCCTGTATTCTATAAATTACAATTTCCAATACAACAGAGCTTGCAATGACGCTTGATTATAACACACATTAAAGTTCTGAGAGTAGCATGCACTATTTAATTTCATACATTTGTCGATTATTAAAGGTGCAATTTATTTTATCATTTCCTCCGAGGGACTTTTAATTTGAAGTTTTATAATAGAATTGGGGAAAATTAATACAATGTCAACTTACATATGCAGCCGATATTCATTATTCAATATTTGCTTAAATAATTCAAAGGTTTGGACAACAATAATTCAATTTTGGAATTGTTGTACTGACATTTATTCAATATACAATCTAATCAACTTATCAAGACAATGATTAATTTATTGTTTTACATTTCAAATTTCAATTTTAAAGTTAAAAATTAACTCTAAGAAAAATAGTGTGATAGTAGCTAAAATAATAACGTGATATTAGAAACTAATTAATAACTGTGAGCAAAAGTTACCAATGGGCCCCTTTATAGATAAAATATACCTCTTACAGGAATGTAATTAAAAATCTTTTGCAGTGTTTTTACGAGAGGTAAATCGATCGAAAACAAGCCTGGTATTTTCTCAAAATCAGTATGAAAAAACAAGAGGGCCATGATGGCCCTAGATTGCTCACCTGACTTATCAAACTCATCCAAACAATTACCTAGACAAGCATTCTGACCAAGTCTCATGACAGGTGAGTCAAAAATGTGACCACTACAGTGTTAACAAGGATTATCCATATTTGAGCAGTGCGACCTAGTTTTTTTCCAGGTGACACATATTCAAACTTGACCTAGAAATCATCAAAACAAACTTTCAGACCAATTTCCAGGATACTTGGATCAAAACAGTAGCAACTACAGTGTTAACAAGATTTTTCTATTTTTAGCTCCGGTGACCTAGTTTCACATGTGATTTCGAACTCATCCAAGCAATTACCTAGACAAGCATCCTGACTAAGTTTGATGATAATTGAGTCGAAAATGAGACCACTAGAATGTTAGAATGAACAGAATATTTGGATCACAACAGTAGCCACTAGAGAGTTAACAAGATTTTTCTATTTTTAGCTCCTGTGACCTAGTTTTTCATCCGAGATGACCCATGTTCGATTTATTCCCAGCAATGACCTAAAAGACAAGTTTCCTGACCAAGTTTGATGACAATTGAGTCAAAATTGTGACCACTAGAGTGTTAACAAGGTTTTTCTATTTTTAGCTCCTGTGACCTACTTTTTCATCCGAGATGACCCATGTTCGAACTCATCTCAGCTATCAAGTAGATAAGCATCCTGACCAAGTTTGATGATGATTGATGCAAAAATGTGACCGCTAGAGTGTTAACAAGGTTTTTCTATTTTTAGCTCCTGTGACCTACTTTTTATCCGAGATGACCCATGTTCGAACTCATCCGAGCTATCACCTAGACAAACATCCTGACCAAGTTTGATGATGATTGATGCAAAAATGTGACCGCTGGAGTGTTAACAAGGTTTTTCTATTTTTAGCTCCGGTGACCTACTTTTTCATCCGAGATGACCCATGTTCGAACTCATCTCAGCTATCAACTAGACAAACATCCTGACCAAGTTTGATGATGATTGATGCAAAAATGTGACCGCTAGAGTGTTAACAAGGTTTTTCTATTTTTAGCTCCGGTGACCTACTTTTTCATCCGAGATGACCCATGTTCGAACTCATCCGAGCTATCACCTAGACAAACATCCTGACCAAGTTTGATGATGATTGATGCAAAAATGTGACCGCTAGAGTGTTAACAAGGTTTTTCTATTTTTAGCTCTTGTGACCTAGTTTCTCATCCGAGATGACCCATGTTCGTACTCATCCGAGCCATCAACTAGATAAGCATCCTGACCAATTTTGATGATGATTGAGGCAAAAATGCGACCGCTAAACAACTAAATGTGAACGGACGACGGACGGACGACGGACGGACGGACGACGGACGGACGGACGACGGACGACGGACAATCATCGATCCTAAAAGCTCACCCTGAGCATGCTCAAGTGAGCTAAAAAATCAAAATAAGGGAATTTGCAGTTGTAAATTTAATCTATATTATGTTGAGAAAAAAGAATAAGATAAAGTAAGTATTTCTTCACTGATAGATCAATATAGTTGTAAAGCTCGTATTGTTATGGTTCAGGAATATATAATAAAAGTGAAATACGACTTCGATAATTATTATTTATCAGCAAATGCACAAAAATTTATCATTCTAAAACGATTCACATTATTCCTTCATTATCCCTTCATTATGCCTTCATACCTTCATTCAAACAGATACGATTGTCGAATGTTTTAGTTCTGCCTAGATAAAAAGGGATGCTAACACGTCGTATTACGTCATATTTTACGTCAATAAACCAATGATATCAAGAAAATTACTTCTACACTCAGTCTAGTTCAGCATATTTTCATTGATGTTTTATAAGGATGTTAGAATGGAAATAGATATACATTTTTCTTTGCGGTGTAGTATAATTATGCACGATAAATCTTTGAAGGGCTTCGTATAAAAACACTCACGCCTATTGGTCTTCGTGGTTATATTCCTGAACCCGAACCGAGTATTTTTTATGCACTCAAAATTGATATTTATTTCCTAAATAATTTCTAAAATAATCTGTGTGAAGTTTTCAATTTATTGTTGTGTATATGTTATAATTAGTTAAAATAAGACAACTCATTATATTTCTTCAACTTTCTTTACCATAATTATTGGAATATTCAACAGCAACGTATATTGAAAAAAACATGTGTTTTCTGTTCTTGTTTTGAATAATTATGTAAACAGCCTAATGTATTTTACTCACAATACCTCAATAGTTATTGTATTTCATTTTACACGAAAACATGTATTTTATTTATGTGTAGTTGCTAATTTGCTATATTGTATATTGTGTAAGGATTATTTGTAAACCTTTTGTAAGTATTTTCCGAATAATTGTCAAATCAAAATGTCCTACTTACAGTATCAGCTTCAATAATGAAATTAAAAACAAAACCGAAATCGATTACTTATCGTTTACTTTTACTCATTTTATACGGTTTTTAGTCAATGTATCAACGAAAAGAACTTCAGAAACAGTACAAAGATAACGTCTTCAGACATAAAGAGAGAAATACCGAAGGAGTAGTGAAAGAGGCACTGATGTCGAAGATTATTTTCTCCTGAAATGAGAAGCAATACATTGTTGTATACAATCCTTTTTCCATGATAGCACAACAGGAAACTCTGACCCATGTTTCTTACTCTATAAATATAGAGACATTCAGTCCAAGTTTTTTCTGTTCATTTTGTTGATATGCTAAATGCATGGCTAGACCGTCTACTCAATATCCCACTTGCCTCCCAGACAATAACCATATCCATTCATTTCAAGATATTTGTATATTTGACAAACAAATGAGTTTTGTATGCAGGATTCCTTTGGATCAAATATAAAACTCAATAAACTACTCAGACAGGATTGGGCAATAATTTACATATATCAATCAAAGTCTTTACAAAATTGCTGCCTGATCGTTAACATATAGTACAAGTCATTTACAACTTGCTCAGTCACTAGAACGATTTACTGTTATATAAATTTATATTGTTAGCAATCATGAAAACAAAGAAAACATAGCAAATGCAATAGTTGAGACAGAAAACAATCAATTACATTAACACATTTCGCCACCTTGGTGCAGTAATGGTTTAACTCTTCCTAAATTAGTAGGAGTTAGCCCGTAACTACAATCTGAGGACGATATATTTTAGACAGGATGGTGAAGCTGAAGTTATAGTTAAACACAACTTGTGTCATAGTTTGGGGACCTTTTTGTTGAATATGTGTCAGAGTGCGTTAACAGGAGTGCAGGTATTAGTTACAGGCATTCCAGAGCATGCTCATTGATTGGTTCATTTTGTCTGGGGTTTACATATTGTGACGACAGAGAAAGGAAAAGCGATAGAAATATCATAATTATTCAGATGCTCATTCATTGGCTTTTATTTGGGTTTCATAGTGTGACATCAGCGAACGTCTACTTTACATAAAAGAATGTTTTATAATTTATAGGTATAATGTAATGCAAAACAAACTGAAATTTATTACTCTCAACTTCGTCTTTTACACGAGCATAAGCTATCAAAAATCTGTTTTTATTGGCTATCATTATTTTCATACAAATGAATAAACAATGCGTATGATTATGTACTTGGAAATTGAGTACATTTCACAAAAAGATTTTAAAATTTGCAGGTACTGTTCAAGAGATAGTTATTCCGATAACTATATTTTGTCAACTAAATCAATATTTGTTACAAAATTTAGGATTTGTAATTTAAATCCTGATCGAATCTTGCTCGAATTAAATATATTAACAAATATTTAATGGTATTTAAAACAATCATTATCCTTGTAACAAATACTAAAATGCTTATTTTACTAAATGTGTATTTCCATTTTCAAATTTAAATTCATGATGATATAATAAAACAAATTGTAAAACGAAACATAATGCATAAAGTGTTTTAAACAAATTAATGTGCAGTTTCCATTTGCAAGAAAGAGCTATTACAGCCTAAAGTATCATTTTGACATGACGATTTTAAACAGCAGTGCTTTAAAAGGAAATAAATAGCATTATTTTGGCGGCAGTAAACCCTAAATAACAGACGAGAAAATAATATTTTCAATTTTATTGCAGTAAGATTATGTTCGATAACGAACCAGATGCAACCGACAAACTTAACGCTTCTTGTGTTCATTTTATTTAGCATTCAATTTGATGAAATTGTAAGTTTACGAAAATGTAAATAATGAGGAACCACAAAGTGTGATGTAGATAAAAGGAGTATTCAAAACAACAAGTAACAACAGATTTATTCGGCGTTTATTTAGATTTGACACGATTTTATTCGACTGCAGTTTTGTCAATGTTGTAAGTGGCTTAATGTAGTAATCAGGGTACCACTGATTCTTATGCTACACCATTAAAAACTGATTTTCGTGCTAGCTTAATACAAGAAGCTTATGCAAAGTTATGATTGTAAATAATTGTACTTACTTAAAGAACAAGTTGACTTGACTAACATGTCATGACAATTTCAAAACCTCTGTTTATGTGTTATTCATTCCTAAAAATACAAAAACAAAATATATTTTAACAATGCCATTGACCATAAAACAGAATTTTCACACACGATAAGAACGATGCTTATTAATTGCAATAATAACATAAAATTATTTCTTGCATACCGGACTTGTGTTTCCGTTTGGATAATGCTAAATAAGTTGAGTGCTTCAAATGACGTCGTTTAGTAAACTTTATGAATGAATTGAGAACAAATGACGTCATTTCGGCGCATTTTAGGAATGAAACCCGCCATTATAAATAAAGTTGTAAATTTATATGCTACTATAATTGTTTACAAATCAATATTATTCATACACTACATAACATTTGCGAGCGATGATTTCTTTCTTGCTTAACGACTTATATCTGTTACTTTCTTATCAAAGTTTGTTTCTGTAAATCTTTCTCCCTGCACTTGCTAAACATCTCACCAAACTTTTATTGTTTACACATCTTCATAAATTATACGCCATTCAAACATGGCATGATAGTCTTTATCAAGCAATAAACGATCAGATATTAACGAGCTATGAACATTGCAAATTAAAGTGTATTTGTTCCCCTGTAAGTTTAAAGAGATGGCATTTATTTTGCTTGCATGAACATATTAGGTATATAAAATGAAATGTATTTTCCAAAGCTTTATATACTGGCAGGTGTTGTTTTATTTATCATTGTAGAACTATTTTAAGGTTAGTTATTCTGATACTTGTTTTATGGTTTTTGGTTTTCTTATATTTCTCAGTCTTTCAATAGACAATTTGTATTATAGTAAAATGATGTGGGCTAATAAGTAATACTCAATAAAAATTTATGAATAAAAATAAATACATTTTATTTAAATCCCCAAAACATCAATACTGCATTAACAAATATCTCTCTGTTTCTCTCTCACTCTTGAAAATAAATAATTAATTTATATTTGTCAAGTGTTTTCTTCAAAAAGGCATCAACATAAAACATATTCTTTCAAGTTATGTTAAACAGTCTCCAGTAAAATAAAACTTCATCTAAAGAATGACACCTTATAAGCTAAAAAGGTAGCGCCGTTCTATTGCTGCAAGCTTCCTTCCTTAATTGTATAATCAATAAAATGTTTCATCAATCATAATAATAATGTTTCAGTTCTATACAAAACTCTTCTTTTGAATTTTATTCGTCGTCTTATTTATAAACAGACAAGCCACACAAACACGAACATTCAGTAATTATTTATTTATTGCATTTTTTTCGTCTTATTTATAGCATACTTTTTAACTTTGTCAAACAAAAGATGTATATGCCATCAGAATTGCGTGAATTTATTTTGTTTCATTGATTTTAAGGTTAACTTTTTTCTATGCCATAAAACAAAACAAAAAATACACAGTCACAGTATGAAAGAAAATGGTTAAACGTTCGTCTATATATCTGCATCAATGAAAAACGAACACAATTAAACGGGTAAGGAGGGTAGTTGCTTGAGGCGTAGTAATCATATAAAAAACTATATTTTAACTTGTTAAGAAAAAGAGTAAACAATATCTTGTATATGTCGCGAACATTATAGATTTCCTAAAATTCAATTATAAATATTTCTATATCACTTGCTCCGATGCGATGATAAACTTTTGCACAATGTGTCGGCCTTTGAGACGATATGTGACTATAATTCCACAACGAAAAGCGATTTCTTTAAAATGGAACTATTTTGTTTTAAATTATTTAGCTCTAATTTCAACTGTCATATTAAGTTTATTGCAATAGAATTTTAAATGTCATTATCAAAATGTCAGTCGTCGTTATAACCTAGAAAAAAAACACCTTATTTTCTCAATAATTCACAGCAACCATTTCGCAGTGTATGCAGATGCTTTAACAAAATTGGTATCGTACTTCTGTTTATTTGCTATTGTCTCCTTTATATGTAGTTGACTTTATAAATCTTATCTGATGACAAGCGACGTTACAATGATTAAAAAAATTCATAAGTGGATTGAAAATTAAGTATGGACATTTTAATGCATTATATTAATGTAACATATAATAAAAACACTAATTGTGTTTGTTTTTACTTAATGGATCAAATTGAAAAAATGTTGTTTGGCACTTAACAGTCATGCACAACTAGGACAAGCTTAGCAGAAAAAACCTTATTAATATGCTTTTAAAGCGATTTACTAGTTGTTCACCAAATAGAATAATATTGAATATGTTAGTCTTTCGTGTGATTTTTATTTTTACCGACCAAATTATGTCTTTTCAGTTAGAAAATAGTGAATTTTAAAACGATCATCATTTGGTTTGAGGTAAATCTGTTTACCTCTGATAATGACTACAAAGAAAACATTGATACTAACAATCACAGGTTCCTTTCCAGTCGGGTTGATTTGACGTCTATTGTTTGACCCTTTTTTAGCATAGGTCTTAAATGTTGAGAATTGAGTACCGCTCAAGCCGGTGCTAGGGGGCGTGAGGGATGTTGCACGTATTCATTACCCCTCATGTACAGACTCAATAAAACCGAGTCTGCAATTCTCTTGTAATTTTGTTGTGATTAATGCTTCCGAGGGATCACTTTGTTTACAGATTTTAAGTACTTAGTTTAAACAAACCAACAAAAAAAACCAGTAGAATGCCTTAAACAAGCCAGGAATTCTGTACTTACAGAGTTTTTTGACAGGACAACAGAAATAATAACTCCACAACTGTAACCATGTCCTCATAATTGTATTTTTTTTTTGAAAATGACATATTATATCAAGGTTATGTTATACTTAGGACCCATTAGGACTCAAAATGCCATGATTCCTATTTCTCAAAGGTTTTTTGTGTCCTGCTAAGGTTTCAAAACAAAACAATACCACCAAAAAAAAAACAAACAAAAAACATCTCATAGCTTTTAAGCTTAACCATTATTCGCTTTATTTTGTGTTTTGGTAATTAGTTTAGTAATATTTATTAAGTATGGAAGACAAAATTCAACTTTTTTTTTATTTTACTACCTTTATTACATCTTTTGCTTTCTTAAATTAGTAAGAAAAGACATAATAAAACACATGTTTGCCCCTTCTGAAGAAGTAAAAACATATTTATCTTTTTTAGACGTAATGTGTTTTTATAGGGTATACAACGCATGTATTCTTGTTCAAGTGAATAAGATTGTGTCTGAATTCATTTAAAATATGGTATTTTGTTTTATTTTATATATAATGTCATGGCAGCTTATAAAATACAGTATATGACATGTTCACGATACAAACATTTTGAAATAGACTATTAATACTTTAAGTATTCAAACTATATACGAGTTTGCAGATAGTTCAAATAAGTACAGATAATCTCACATGTACAGACATAATTTAAACTGGTTTTGATTTGTTTCAATTCCACATTGATTTCATTAAGGAAATTTATCCAGATTTATATTCTTTTACGACTAAAGAACAAAAGAATATACTTAGTCCTTATAAAATAAAAATTAACTGCAAGATTTGAATTCATATAACTGGGCTGACACACGAAATGAGTGTGAAGTCAATAGTTTTCCTCGTGGGCCCAAGCTTTAATATTTTAACTTTGCAAGAATTACATGATCTACTCATCATGTGCATGTATCAGAAGAACATTTACGATTAATATGTATTCAGGATATTCAATAGGAATTGGCAGAGCATTTCCGGGGTAAACAATGTAATTATCAGGCAATTAAGGTGACAGGAAAGTCGCAATGTGATTTAATATTTAATTCAATCTTAATTCAAAAAAACGTTTCACAATAAAATCGACAGCGAAAACAAGAAACTGCGATTTTATGTAGGCGGACGTTTTCTTAATTGAAATTGAAGTCGGTTTCTTCGTGTAGAAGATTAACTGAGAATAATGTCTAAAACAACACAACAAATCTGTGTTCCGAATAAAAATAATATACTGTTCTCCGGACTATGTATCTTAATTAAAGCCATAAAGCATTCAAGAATTGAACATAATGGGGGGCATGAAAGTTTTTTTTGTATCGTTGCTTTTCAGTTACTATCAGTTACTATTGATGATCAATTGCCTTCTTGTAATTTCAATTAATTAATTTATTTATTTCTTTATTCATTCATTCGTTCATTAATTAATTAATTAATTAATTAATTAATTAATTCATTCATTCATTCATTCATTCATTCATTCATTCATTCATTCATTCATTCATTTATTTATTTATATCTATTTATTTATTTATTTTTGCAATATCTTAAACAAAATATACATATATCAAAATGCAGAAGATTGGTTATGCCATTTATTGAATACAAGCATGTTATATAAAACTGATGTATACGCATCTTTTACATGTCTACCACTAAAAGTACATGTAACTCAACTATCTTGACACACCGCCCTACAAGTCACATTTTATTTAATATACATAATACCTGCTTACCCTCTGTTACATCAAACATTCATCTTTAACTCTGATTGCCTCAACATTTATTGCCTGTGCCAGAAGACAAGTTGGTATATATCTGATTAATAATATAGGTTCTTACATTATGCCACATAATGCCATATGAAAATGAATTGTATGAGTTGTTTGATGATATAATGAATTAATTATTTACAGAACATTAAGTTTTATTGGTAACGTATTCGTGTTTATCAAACCATAGAGCTGCTGCCACAGACTTATAAACAGTGAATGGTTACATATTAACATGATGGAATAAAAGCGTTTTATTTCAAACGAGGCCATAAATCTTCCGCTTGTCAGACATGCCATATAAATAATTTATGAATATTTCCTACTTCAGTAGTATCTGTTGATTATAAAATAGATAGTAAAATATTAGGAAAAGGCATGTCCTTTTTAAAAATTTTTAAAAGAAATATTATTATTCGGCAAGAATACGCTGCATAGCTGGTGTTCATTTGCCATCATATTTTCGGTTTATGATATAAAAAAGTTAAAATGTCAGGTTTTTTTAATCAAATGTATTCTTTTATACAAAATCTGCTTTCACTTCAACTGGCCAATTTGTGTATTTTTATTACATTCACTTTTAGCCTGCAAGCGGCAACTGAATCCATATATGCGATAAGTGCTGTGAAAGATCAGCCTACATTGTTCGCTATTCAGAATGAAGATATTTTGTCAATTTTCTTAAAATAAATTAATGGATTTGTCCACGTTAAGCGATGGACAAGTCCATTAAGAAAGGCAAAAAATCCGTAACATTTAATCAGATGTGATACTATATGTTTATGTTCAATTGTTCTGCTTCAGATCAAATATTTTCTGTCATTAGTAACAATGTTTATTATAAGTTCTGGCCTTAATGCAATTCTCCTGCATTATATCTGCTTTGCGTGTAGACAGAAAACAATTATTCCCAGAGTACGTCATTTAAGCACAAGTAGGCGGACGTCGTTTGTAAATTTGTAAAATTCAATTAATAGGACTACCTATTTGAGACATATATGCATGGTTTATTCATATCCAATAAACTGATTTCGTTTGTGTCTGTTCTTGAATTTAAAAATAAAGTGATAAAAATATCAAGTCATACAAAACGTCTGTCGTTACTTAAGCAAAAATCAATCTTAGGTTAATGCAATTATCATGGTATCTAAGTAAATTAAAACATTTATTTAACACAATATGATTAGTACTAAAAAACGAGAATAAAAGAACAATGCAAAAGCGTTCATAGGACGCGGCAAAACTATCAATTTTTGTTTGATATGAAAATTGCTATCAATACAATCATCAACTTTCAACCTATATAAAATTGAATGGTTACTTCTCGCCATTCATAGCCTCTGTTATGTTTTGACTAAACAAGTTTTAACAAAATATTTGTACGTGCAATTCTACTTGATAACTTATGTATTTACCAGTGTTAAATTAACCAATATAATTAAGTGAAAATCGGCGTCTCTGTAAAAAGTGAAAACGTAAATGGTAATTGCATATTGAGACAAAAAATGGTTATCGTTTGAAAACAGCAGTACAATAATGTTTGCCTCCATATATACAGCATGGAAAAGTACTATTATTGCTAAATCTGTATATTATTACTTTGTCTATCAGTCTATGTGAATTACATTGAAGACCAATGCATTTAATTGGATGGTCTTATTGCATACCGTATAATGGTTTTGCAGGTTTCATGAACATTAAATGGTTTTGCCTATCTTTATACAGTAGCTAAGAAGGATTTGTTCAAACCATAACAAATCTCCTTTTGTTAATACTTGTTGACAAAATTAACTTCAATAATAAAAGTCAAAAATTCTGTCCACCTATAAACGTTTTTGTTGCCAATTTATTAAAGAAGAAAACAAGTTCCAAAATTATCTGAAAACTTTTATGTAAGAAAATTTGACAACAAAGTGATTTAGATATTTAGCATTTCAATGAGTTTAAAAGATTTCAGAATATTTGAGATAATTGTATATCCAGTTCACATGTGACTGCATTACAAAAATACATTTGAGCTGAAAGCAAAGTACATAATAATTTCTCTTCTCTGTCTTTCAAAGCATGGCAAGATATTCAAATTAGTTGGTCGCTAAGGAAAGCATTATCATAGACTAACATGTAAAAGTCAATATCAGTTTACTTACAGATATGTCAGAATCTGCATTTTCTTTTACGGTATGGAAGTTAAAGCACTTATGCTCCCAAATTTCTCTGTTTTACAACAAAAGGGTTCAGTTTCAAAAGCATATAAACATATTATTTTTATTCGATCTATTTTCGAACGATGTGAACATTGATAGATGTACAAAGCATTTAACCATGAATCAATGTTTATGAAATAAACCATTTAGATATACGTCATTTAACAACAAAGAAAAACAGAAATATGAAAAATACTATATAGAATGTTCATTTAAATATTAATAATACGAATACGAATATCGATTAAGTGATGGTATTCAGTGTTTAAAAAAGTATGTAAGAATAGTCCCGATCATTTCTTGTTACCTATATTTAAAAAATAAAATGATAGTAAAAACACGACTACTAAAACTTTTGACTTTATCAAAGCAATCTGTTATATTGATTAGTTGTCATGGTTTCTGAGAAAAATAATACTGCTCAATATGATTAGTCTCTTAAACTTTCAAATTTTGTTTCATATGCTTTCAACAAATACACTTAGCCTATGTCATATTTAAATGGTTTCCTCTCGTTATTCTATCGCCCCCTGTTAAACGTTTAACCAAATACATTTTACATGCACTTCTAGCTGATTTGCAAACTTCCAATCAGTGTTAAATGAACGATTATAATAAAATGAATATCGGCGCCTCTATAAGAGGAGAATACGTAAATGGTAATTAGATTTGCTCGAAATAAATTTAAGTCAATCTTGTGAAACCGGCAGTAAGATAAATGTATATCATTATATTTACAGTACGGAAAAGTACTTTTGTTAAAACTACATTTCTGGACAGCTTGTTGTAATTGTAATAGGGGGTAACACTTAACAAAAAATATGTTTGCATCATGACGAAAACTTCATATGGATTGCCGTATGAATACAAATGTCTACAACTGTTAACCAATATCAATGTATCAGTAAACTAAGTGATACAATATATGTACAAGGAAAAATATTACAATTAAAGACATAATATAGAATGTCAATTCACAAGTTTAACATATATTAATAGATATTTTAATGCTACATTTAAATATTGATATTCAGTGTATAATGCAGTATTCAAGACTAATCTATTTATCATTTGATGTTCTTTTAAATAATATCACCATTTAAGATTTTTGTTCAAGTATCAAGATATTAAAGTGAAACAGTTTAGTTAGTCAAATGGGATAGAAAACCAATCGCTAAAATACATGTAGGCTCCCATTTCCTGAATTATAATTATGGCGGGTCTTTCTTTAAAACATAACTTAACAGCAATTGATCGTTTATGTAAATGAAACACATTTGAAGGTACAAAACAAAGCAACTTCTCTCACTCTCATAAAATTGTCTTTCAGATGCACTATATGTGTTTGTGTTCTGACACAGTCGCGATTCTAGTCTCGACTCTTTCAAATAATTATTTAAATGTTCATTTTAAACATTCAAGATATGTAAAATGTTACTTTACTGTATTGAAATGGTTAGAGAAAATCGTACTTTCCCTGACAATACTTACAATGTCATGTTACAACTGCCTTTTTAGAAACGAAAGTTTAATTCTTTTCTTCGGAAATATCTTTTTAAAAGCTTATAATGAAAAACAGAAATATTGAAATTCGATGGACATTTTTAATTACTCAGTTTCTATGCACCAGAAACATAAATGTATGAAAGAAAGTAGTAAAGGAAATGAAATCGACGTCTAAATAAGGAGAAAGGGAATATTTATGAAAATTGGTTTTGCTGCAGCAGATATTTTATGAAAAGCCGGTAGTAAAAATTAGATGTGTGCCTCTATATTTTACGTCTGCGAAAGTAATTGCTAAGACTGCGGGCTTAAAACTGTTTTGAACTATGTAAGTATAGCTTTATGTCATTGACTGCCTGGTGAATCAAAATTATACTAGCGAAGCGTTGTCTTTGCTAAGATAATTATATTTTGTTCATCAATAATGTTTTAAAAAACATTTAATTGTATGAGTAATATATATATATTTAGATCTAACACAAGCGAAGCATAAACTTTACTGAAGTAATTATATTTCGTTCAACAATAATGTTTTCTAAAAGATTTAATTGTATAAGTATATTTTTTTAAGTTAAAACATTTCAAAGCCAACAGCTATCATGTTATTACAAATATCTTAGGTTACATAATAAAAAGCTCAACGGACACCAATATGTAAGTTGATACAAAGCCAGTCTATAATTATTGCATTTCATACAACAAGAATTGTAACAGCGCTACCAACGTCCCCCGCCTAAGGGAAGTATTATATGAAGCATAAAATTATGCTATTTCAAAAGATTGAGGTATGGATCAAGACTTTTAGTCCAACATTTCGATAAATGCTAGATCTGCAATTGCAACACTAAATTTTTTTGATAATGAAATAAAATAAAATAATTTCTATGTACCGTATGTAACATTACAAGGCTGCTTGCTATGCAGGATATTCTAAGGTGAATGTATCGTACTGAAATTAAATACCATTCAGTTTCTGTTTCAACTTCTGACTACACTGCATCGTCTTAATCAAATTCATCCTGTGTACAACATATTCTGTGAAGAACAGGATGTAGTGTACACAACAGGATGTAGCGATGTTTTCAATGGTATGACCCTATGAATTTCTATAATTCGCGCAAAACACGTTTGCGACAGGCTGTCGTATTATGTCTAAACAGAAAATTTGTTATTTCAAATTTCTTTGATGGGACAAACAGATGGAGTCCATTTCTACATCCCCCTTTTTTTCTTCCAAAAGGCAGGGAAGAATTAACTTATACAGACTTTATCTCTAATACTTTTGAAGTTATTCACTGGATACGAAAACACAGACTATGATATCTTTTAATTGTAAGTGTAACCTTGTAACACCGAACTCATAATGTACCCTATAACAGACTATATTAATCACATGACAGAACGTCTCACAATTGTGAACATTTGTGCCAACTTTTAAAAAAATCGCTTGATCTAAGTAATAAACCGTACACAAAATATACCCTATCACAGGCTATGTTAATCTTTGACCTCTATGTGTGACATTAACCTTGGAGGTAGGGGTGCAGGTGTTGCGCATGACACATTATCTTATTATTGTGACTATTTGTGCCAAGTATTTTCAACATCCTTTGATCTATAAGAAAGTTATGGAACGGACACAAAATATACCCTAAATCAGACTATGTTAATAATTAACATCCAAGTGTGACCTTGACATTGAAGATAGGTGGCCGGTTGTTGCACATGACACGTTGTCTCATTATTGTAAACAATTGTGACAAATATTTACATCATCCCTTCAAGGATAAGAAAGTTATGGACCGGACACGTAGTATACCCTAAAATAGCTTGAATGAGCAAGTGCGACCTAAACCCTGCAGGTAGGGTTCTGGTTGATGCACATGACACATCGTCTTATTATAAGAAACATTAATGCCACGTTATTTCAAATTTGTTTGATAATTGACAAAGTTATGGACCGGACACGAAAGTGTGACGGACGGACGGACAGCCGGACTGAGCCTGTTTCTATATCCCTTTTTCTCTTCTAAAAGGTTGGGGAAAATTAAAGTGTTATATTTGAATTGTACACAATAAATAGGAATATATTTGGTTAGGCTTTGAGTGTTTTACCTTTCGTTTTTTATGACTTATGTAGAACAATAAACGGAACTGAATTTTAATGGATAAAATATACTTTAGTCAAAAGACAATAAAATATAGTCAACAGATAATAAGTATGAAGGTTGTGTTCAATAAATACCGCCGCCCTTGTTGATTCTTTTTTAACAAATGAATAATGCTACTGAAATTTAAGTATTTACTCACTTATAACTACGCTTTTATGGCAATTAAATAACGCTTATTTATACAATGGACGGTTTAACAATGTATGTTTATATTAATAAGTGCGTCTTTAAACTTAAACTTTAAACTTCTGCATAAAGAATCGTTTATCAACAACCGCTGCCTTACACAATCTTGCACTTTTCTCGATATCATTTTTACGGTTTTAAATATTTGATCAATCTCAGCTGGACTTAAAATCGCATGAGCCCGTATGAAGGATACAGACTATTACTTCATGGAGAAAGCTGTTTGACTGAACAAGCGTTAATTGTTCTCCTTAAAGTGCAAGCGATGCAAGAAGAAAATGGCAAAGATTTATCATTACAATTTTAAAATTACTTTAAGGGAATAGCGAGGAATTCTATTATCATCTGTATATGAACAATCTTTACAAATATTAGCATGAAATAAATTCCAAACGTTTCGAAATAAAATGTTACTGGAAATAACATTTACACTTGCATTTATCAAATACTGTATTAACAAATAGGACTATGTTTCTCATTCACTCTTGGAATAAAATTGTATTTGTCAAGTGTGTTTTCTTTAAACAGGCATTAAAATAAAACAAATTCTTTCAAGTTGTGTTAAACAGCCTGCAGAAAAATGAAACCTTGTCTAAAGAAAAATACCTTACACGATTTTAAAGAAGCACCGTTCTATTGCAGTAAGCTTCCTTCCTTAATTGTATAATCATTAAATGATGATCAATCATAATAATAATGTTTCAGTTATATCGAAAATTATTCGCTTAAATTTTATTCGTCGTCTTAATGACATACTAAGTAACTTTGTCAAACAAAATATGTATTCCATCGGAATTGTGTGAATTTATTTTGTTTCGTTGAGTTGATAAGATATTTCTACCCAATATAGCAAAAACAAAAATTACACAGTCATAATATGTAAATAAAATGGTTATATATCTGCATCAATAACAATCAGTAAATCATAGTTGAAGAGGGTAATTGTTTTTATCTAGCAATAGTGGCACGTTATATCAATAAGAGGCGTTGTATTCATTTAAAATTAAAGTACTTGTTAATTACCTTTCTTAGGAAAATAGTGCACTAGGCCTTTTATATGTCGAGCACATTATGAGTTTCCTTAGTTCAATTATAAATATTTCTATACCACTTGTTCTGATGTGAAGTTTACCTTTGCACAATGCGGTGGTAATTGAGACGATATTTGACTGAAGAATTTTTTTTTACACTTAACAAGTCAATCATGCACAACTAGGATAACCTAATAAAAAAAGCAAAACAAACGATTGATTATATGTTCTGAAAGCGTTTTACTATTTTTTCTTCGAATTGAATGATATCAAATATGTTGTTTTTTTCGTATGAGTTAATTATAACCGACCACATAATGTCATGGTGAAAATTTTTAAAACGAATAGCCATTTGGTTTGAGGTAAATCTGTTTACGCCTGATAATGACCCCAAAGGATAACATGATCACTAAAATCGGTTTCTGTCCAGTGCGACCCAGTCTCTTTACGGCGTCTATTGTTTTTCGCCTGTAAATTAGCACAGGTCTTACATGTAGTTTCAATCAATTGTAGCATACGTTTTAGTGTATATTGTAATTCCGTGCTTTTAAGAATTTTAATATTTTTGACAGGAACAGATTTAATTACACCACAACTGTTACAATACTCTCATGTCAATTTTATTTGAATTAAGAAGTGTACGATTATTACGAAATTATACCAAGTGTATGATATATTTATCCATCAGACCTCATAAATGCAATTATTCCTCTTTCTCAATTTAATTTCGTGTAAGGCTACGATGTCCAAATAATAAAAATATCATAGATATAAAGCTGAACCATCTTTTGCTTATTCTGTGGTTTGGAAATTAGTATAGTTAAATGGTGATTTAGTATTTTGTATAGAAGACAAAATACAATTTTGTTTTCGTTTTACTTCCTTTATTACATCTTATTTCATACTCAAAACTACTTTCTTAAAATAATGCGCAAAAAACCTAATAAAACACATGACTGTTTGCCCCATCTGAAGAACAAAAGTATAATTAGTCCCCTCTTAGACACAATATGCCTTAAAGTTTAAAGGATATATAAAAATTACAATAATCCTTGATTTCCAATCACATTTATTCGTATTTGGGTGAAATAGATTTTATCTGATATCTATTAAGTATGCATTGTTGTTTTATTTTAGATATAATTTTAGGGCAGCTTATGACCTTTTCACGGTACAAACATAAATAATGTTTTTAACAATTCTTCACGAAACATTTTAAATAGACTATTAAGACTAAATGTATTCAAGGTTTATGTACTATATATTTTTCACATTTCATGCACAAATAATCTAAAATGTACTTACTGAATTTAAACCGAGTTTGCATTTATTTCAATTTCACTTTGTTTTCATTTCTGTAGAGAAAAATATGTCCAGATTTATATTGTTTTTTATTGCAACTAACGCATATAAAAAGGTAAACATAAAACATATTGAAAGAAAAGATTTAGTCCACATAAGGTTTATGTACTATATATTTTTCACATTTCATGCACAAATAATCTAAAATGTACTTACTGAATTTAAGCCGAGTTTGCATTTATTTCAATTTCACTTTGTTTTCATTTCTGTAGAGAAAAATATGTCCAGATTTATATTGTTTTTTATTGCGACTAACGCATATAAAAAGGTAAACATAAAACATATTGAAAGAAAAGATTTAGTCCATATAAAATTATGATAAACTACGAGACATGAATTCATTTACCAAGGATGAATCAAAGAATGAATGTGAATTCGAATTTTCCCAAGAAGCCTAAAGCTTAAACGATTTTACGTTTGCAAAAATATTATGATCTACTTTTCATGTACATGTACTTGTATCAGAAGAGTATATAAAATTAAAATGTATTACATGTATTCAATAGGAAATGACCGTGCATTTTCGGATTTAACACTGTAATTATTAGACAAATGAGGTGCCAGGAACGTTACCATGTGATTGAATCTTTGATTCAATCTAAATTTAGAAAACAAAGTCTCACAATTAAATCGACAGCGAAAACAAAAAAAAACTGTGATTTTATGTAGGCGGACGTTTTCTTAATTGAAACTGAAGTAGTTTTTTCTCGTTTTAAAGATTAACTGAATACTACATGATTCATGAGAATAATTCCTGTCTAAAACAACACAATAAATCTGCGATAAGAAAACGGTACCGTTTTCTGGAAGTTGTATTATATTTTAAGCCAAGAAGCATTTCATAATAGCTTTTGTTATATTTTAGGGTTGGGGTATGGGAGGGAGATTTCTATATGCTGGTAGATTTTCAGTTACAATGGATGAACAATTGACTTATTGTAATTTCAATCTATTTTTTATATATATTTATTTATGTATTTTTTATTTATTTATTTATGTATTTATTTATGTATTTGTTATTTATTTATTTATGTATTTATTTATTTATTCATTATTAAACAAAATATACCAATATATATCAAATGCAATAACTACTGAACGATAACTGATTTAGGAGATTGGTTATGCCATTCACTGAATTCAAGCATATCATATTTAATTGATGTTGATGCATATTTTATATTTCTATAACTAAAAGTACATGTAACAGAACTAACTAGATACCCTGACTTATCAGTAACATTTTGTTTAATATACATACTACCTGCTTCCCCTCTGTTCACATCAAACATTTATCTTTAACTCTGGTTGCCTCAAAATGTATTGCCAAACGGAAAATAGGGATATACTTGATTAATAATATTGGCTCTGACATTATGTCAAATAATTCCATATGAAAATGAATTGTATGAGTTGTTTGATGGTATTATGAATTAATTATTTACAGAACATTAAGTTTTATTGGTAACATATTCGTGTTTATCAAACCATAGAGCGGCCACAGACTTATAAACAGTGAATGGTTACGTATTAACATGGTGGAATAAAAGCGTTTTATTTCAAACGAGGCCATAAACCTGTCGCTTGTCAGACATGCCATATAAATAATTTATGAATATTTCCTACATCAGTAGTATCTGTTATTATAATTATAAAATAGAAGGAAAAATAGTGAATTAATAGTGACAAACGCTAATAAAATTTGCATCATGTGATGCTATGAAACATTTATTAAATTAAAACATTATTATCTTTATTCGGATTAATAATATGACATAATTTAAGCGGCAACTGCATTCATCTATGCGAACAGTGCAGTGGAAGATCAGCCGGAACATCTGTGCCGTATGGCCATGGCCTACACTGTTTGCTTTTCAGATATTTTATAGATTTTCTTAAAGTGATTAAAGATCCTGTAACACAATTTTTTATGGCTTTATATCATAAATATGATGCTAAAATTAAGATTTCTAAATTTAGTAAGTTCAAAACAACATTATTAATAAAAACATATTACCGAATTTAACATAACATGTAATTAAAGGGGGGTAATAAAAAATATTTTCTATAAAATCTAAGTCAAATGTTTCAATTTGAAATGAATGCATATATTTTCATAATTACATATAATATTTACAAATATTTGCAGTACATACTTTACATATTCTTCGATGTTTGAAAATTGTTTTATAAGCATAATTATAATCATAATTATATATAATTTCACTTAAAGGTGGTATGCAACCTCAATTAAAACATACAGGATCTTTAAATGATTTAGCTTATATTGTGAGATTAATTAAGGCAAACATTACGTAATATTTAAACATATTTGATATACTACATTTATGATTAATTATTATGCTTTCCTTAAACGACCTTTTGGTACAACCATATTAAACCTAGATTTGAATCAATGTTTCTAAGATCAAATAGTATCATTCATCAGTAACAATATTTAACTAATGGTCTTAATGCAATTGTCTTGCATTAAATCTGCTTCGCGTGTAGACAGAAAACAATTATTCCCCGAGTACGTCATTATAGCACAAACAGGCGGACGTCGTTTGTAAATTGGTAACATTCAATTAATAAGACTACCTAGTTGGGAAATTTATACATTATTTATTCATACCCAATAAAGTAAGTATGTCTGCTTATGCTTTATTTCAAAATAAAGTGATTGTAAATATTAAGTCAAACATAAATTCTGTCGTTTCTAAAGCAATCTCAAGTTGTTGCAATTGTCATTGTATCTGAGTAAATTAAAACATAGCACAATATGATTACTACTTACAACTATCACTGTTTGTTTTAATATATGAAACGTGCTTTCAATGCATCAACTTTTAACACAATCATATATATAAATCTGAAATGGCTTCAACTCGTTATTCTACATGTATAGCCTCCTGTTATGTTTTAACCAAACAAGACTTATTTATCTAAGATCCTGTATGTTGTGATCAAAGTGGTTAACCACACTAAGTGAAATTATATATATGTACATACTTAAGCAAATAAAACAATTTACAAACATCGAAGAATATGTAAAGTATGTGCTGCAAATATGTGTGCATATTATATGTAATTATTAAAATATATGCATTCATTTCTTATTGTAAAATTTGACTTAAACGTTATAGAAAATAAATTTCTAATTACCTCCCTTTATTTACATTAAATGTTTAATTCGGTAATATCTTTATAAATAATGCTTTTTGGAACCTACAATATTAATAAATCTTAATTTGAGCATCATATTTATAATTTAAAACCATAAAAAATGTGTTACAGAATCTTTAAACCAAAAATTTTCTCTTGCACTTCTAGTTGATAACTTATGCATTTACCAGTATCAAATTAACCCATGTGATAAAATGAAAATCGGCATCTCTAGAAGTACAGGAAACGTAAACGGTATTTGCATTTGAAGACAAACTTAGGTTATCTTTTGAAAAACGACAATTAAATGAATATTTGCCTCCACATTTACAGTATGGAAATGTACCGTTGCTAAAACGTTTTTTTTTTGGTTGTTTTATTTGTTTTTGTTTTGCTTTGTCTATTAGTCTATGTGAATTAGAATATTTGAATAACAATGCATTTCATTTGATGATCCCATTGCAGTTAATACTTATTAACGAAAGTGACATTAATAAAGTCATAACCTTTATTCACCTTAAAATACCTCAGACTAAATCTCTAACAATACCACTTTTTGTTTTTGATGAAATTTGCTTTTAATCTTTTAATACGACACTCAACCTATTTTAAATCTAAATGGTTATCTCTCGTACTTCTATAGCCTCCTTTTAAGTTTAAAAACTTTTAACCAAATACCTTTACATGCACTTCTAGTTGATTTCAAATGCACAAAGGCAACCTACCAATCAGTGTTAAATGTACCCATATAATAAAATGAATATCGGCGCCTCTATGAGTGGAGAATACGTAAATGGTAATTGGATTTTCTCGAAATACATTTTAGACAATCTTGTGATACCGGCAGTAAGATAAATGTATTTCATTATATTTACAGCACGGAAAAGTACTTTTGACAAAACTACATTGTTATCTAAGATATTTGCGGAAAACTTGACATGGATCTAGAATTGTAATTGTGCTAAGAGCGTAATACCTGAAACAATAGATATATTTGCATCACGACGAAAGCTTTATATGGATTGCGTGTGGCAGAATATGAAAGCAAATGTCTACAACTGTAACCGATATATGTTTAACAGTAAACTACAAGTCATACAATCTCTATATAAGACAAAATATTAAAATAAAAACATTATATAAAATGTCCATTTAATTGTTTAATTGATAATTTAACGCTACGTTCATACAATGTTATACGAAATAATGTAAAATGTAGTATTCAAGACTAATCCAATTATCATTTTTGTAAACAATTTTAACCTTTTCAATTAATGTCCAATTATTATGATGTTACAGTGAATGAGTTCAGTCAGTGAATTAGAAAGAAAAACAAATCCCGCAAATACATGTAGGCTGACATTTCCTGAATCGTAAGTATGGCAGTTCTTTCGTTAAAAATAACTTAACAGCAATTGATCGTCTCTGTGAAGAAAACAAATCGGAAGGTACAAAACAGAACAAATTTTCTCACTCTCATAAAATTGTTTTTCAAATTCACGATATGTGTTTGTGTTCTGACACAATCGCGAGTTTAGTCTAAATTGTTTCAAATAACTATTCAAATATACAAGATATGTAAAATGTTAGTTTACGTATTAACGAAAACTGTAAAGTATCTAATTAGATATATGTATTAAAGGCAAAAACAATGCAATTAAAACAGATTTTGTGTTTGCTGGTTAAGTAATTTTGTTAGAGGTGATAGTAATTTTTCATTTTTCATTTACTCCCATAAACAATTTTATTGAAATGGATGGAGAAGATTTTATTTTCAAAATACCTGATGATACATAAATTTAATGTCATGACATTGTAACAACTGTCTTTTTAGAAATGATTTTCTTTATTCATTTCTTTGAAAATATTTTTTTAAAGCTTTAAATAATTATACTTTTTACGGACATTTTTAATTACACAGTTAATATACATCAGAAACATGAATGTCTAAAAGACAGTAGTAAAGGAAAATGAAGTCTGCGACTAAATAAAAAGAGGAGGAAAATTTATGAAAATTGGTTTTGCTGTAGCAGATATTTTATGAAAGCCGGTAGTAAATACAATGTGTGCCTCTATAATTTACGTCTGCAAACGTAATTGCTAAGACTGCGGGCTAGAAACTGTTTTGAACTATGAAAGTATAGCTTTATGTCACTGACTGCCTGGTGAATCAAAATTATATTAGCGAAGCATTGTCTTTGCTAAGATAATTATATTTCGTTCATAAATAATGTTTTAAAAAACATTTAATCGTATGAGTAAAAAAATATATTCTTTTTAGATCTAATACAAGCGAAGCATAGTCTTACTGAAGTAATCATATTTTGTTCATCTATAATGTTGCAAAAAAGATTAAATTGTATAAGTATATTTTTTAAAGTCAGAAAAAATCAAATCCAATGGCAATTATGTTTTAGTTACAAATATCTCGGGTAACATAATAAAAGCTCAACGGACGCTAATATGTAAGTTAATACGAAGCTAGTCTATAATTTTTTATTAGCGTTTCATGTTCAGTTGTACAACAATTTAAGTGTTATATTTGAATTGCACACAATTAAAATATATTTGAAAAGGCTTTCAGAGTTATACTTTTTTATTTTTATGAATAATGTAGTAATTTAAACGGAATTAAATTCTTACGGATAAAATATAGTAATAGTTAATATGTGTGGAGGTTGCGTTCATTTAAACGCCGCCTTCCCTTATTGATCTTGTTTTTTCATATAGTTATAGAAAAAATAAAGTTTTTACTAACTCATAACCCGTCTGTAGATTTTCCACAGTCTTTCTGCATGTTCTGGAAAAACTCTGGAAAATAACCGATTTTCCATGAATTTCCATGAATTTTCATAGAAAAAAGCTTTCTTCTACAGTATTTACAACTCTGGAACAATTTTCATGGAGAACTCTGGAACTTGACATTTTCATCAAAGAAATAACAATGAAACAGTTCTGGAAACTCTGGAAAGTTAACACTTAGACAGTTTCACTCTGAAAAACACTAAGTCATTTTTGAAAAAGTTTTGGACTTAGAAAATTTTCATTTGATTTCTGCATTTACGTATACTTCACTTAATACATTAAACTTAAATATTTTTTCCTAAGTAGGCATAAATACTCTTTTTAATATAAGACAGTTTTCTGGTATTATATAATTAAAATAAAGACAATTTAAAATATGGCATTGACACAATTGTAAATTGTTAACCAGATATTTAAAACAGCAAGAACAAATGACTTTAATTACTTAGCATTGAGATTGGTCATACATGTGTACTCACTGTAATTAAAAGTAGCAGTTAGCAAAATAAACACTTATAGTTAAACAAAATGAAACCGTAATAAGCCACTCAATAGCTTAACGGTTTCTTTTTTATTGCATAAAAAAACAAAACAAAAAACATGCAACCCCATTGCCACACTTTGGCATTAAAAATGCATTAAGGAATTTTTTCTTTTAAATCTCATTATTTTCAAGGTATCTCATATCAAGCCTGATCTGAGTGGTTCATTATTATATGTTACCCTAAGTAAGAAAAAATAAATACACAATTAAAGAGAAACAATTTCAATTTAAGAACAAATGTAATTGTTATGCACTTATGTTTCTTTATTAATTGATGATAAATATTTTATGTATCTCTATTGAAGTATATATAATTTATATATTCATCCTGTGTAGAGGTAACTTATGATTAGTTTCTGGAACATTCAAATCAGCATCAGACACAATGTAAATATTTATGACCCCTCAAGTGGAACCCACTGTTTTCATACCTACCAAAGATAAACTCACCTATCTGATATAAGAGAATAGAAAGAGGTAAAGCAGGTTTACAACATACTATATTACACTGTAGCTCCAAGGTAACTTAATACCCTTGCAGAACAAATCACAGGTCAGAACACTCCTTCCAGGCCGGTCATTTGAACACAAGCGTTGAAAGATAATGTTTAAGTGCCTAACTTCTTAAAAGTTACAACTTGAAGTATTATGTTTGAGCATTGAAAATTAGATCAAATGAGTTTAAACTGGACACATTTACAAAAGTTTTCTGGAAATATGAACTTTTAAACATGTGTATTTCATGAATCAGTAAAAATGGAGGGAACTACATGTATATAACCATTTCTTACAGTAAGTATAAATGTTTTTTTTATTTTTTAACACTTATCATTTTAGTTTTTTCAAACTTTCTTTGCAAGTATACACTGTTTCACTGATTGTATTTGTACATGCATGTAACTTTTCAATATTAATATTAATAGTTAAGAAAATCTTTTTGCATTTTAAAATAATGGCGGGAAATTTTAAATCAGAGATTATAATTTTCCATTCAAAATATTGGTGATTGAAACAGATTCCATATCAAGCAATGAATTTCCAAATTCACATTTAATAAAGTTCATAATATGCCTTAATTGTAATATCTTGTTTAACTCGTGTATATATGTTTATTTTTTCAACATATTAGGTTGCAAACTTTCAAGTCTTGGAGTCACATGAGATGTTTCAACTCAAAGGATGTCAGATGAGGGAAAAGTGATAAATGTACTGTTGAATACAGAATGCTTACAGAACTATCCTGGTAATAATTTAGTTTGTTTTGTTGAAAAAATCCAAGTAACATGTTTTCTTTTAAATGCATGCTATTTTCTAAACTCATAACAAAATGTTGTTCTTCATGTTTTATGCATATATTATTGTTATACTGACTCCACTGAACACATCTCAAACTATCAGTGGTAATTAAGTACTTGTGAAGGATTGAGTAATTTAAACTGCCATTACATAAAGTTGCCATTATATAGATACAGGATGCAGGGAAATAATTGACACAAGTTTATCATAATGTTGATTTTGATCAAAAATAAATTATTGTCATCAAAGCATGGTATTTACTTGATAACTCTGTGCTGAAATTCTGCAAAAATCATTTAATCGAAAGTTTTCCATCTTAACTTTTTTCACCCTTTCATGTTTTTTTATCAATCATGTTTAAACAGTACTATATTGACATTGTGCATATAACACAAGTACATGTATTTATATACAATTAATTCATATTTTTCAGTATCCATCGGAGAGGTCACACCACAAGTCAAGAAGATGTTGCATCATGTGAAATGAAGGATATATACATGTGTACTAGATGGATGTTTCATTACATTTGTTTGAATAAAACACTCTGATTTAGAAATAATTGTGAAATGTGCAAATTACTATAAGTGTTTGAATTCTTGACGACTAGAGTGCTTTTTTGGATTTGCTTAAAAAAAACACAAATGCAAAGTAAAAGGTCATTAGATTTTAGTATGCAACCATCATTTCAGTAATCCCAAAATTTTCCAGAGTGAATTCCATAGTTAATTCCAGAATGTTCCAGAGTGAATTCCATAGAAATTCCAGAAGTTTTTCAAGGCTAATGGCATCTTACTTCAGATCCTATTTTTAACTGCGGAACTTTTTCCGGAGTGGGTCTGGAACATTTTCCAGAGTAACTCTGGAACATTTTTTCCAGAGTATTTTGTCATTTTAGCAGAACAATTTCCAGAGTTGCTTTGAAAACTCCGGAACATTTTCATGGAAAACTCTGGAAAAGTTTCATGAAAAAAGCTCTGGAAATTCATGGAGAAAGTACATGAAAATTCACATTTTTTTCAGTTTTCTTTGAAAAACTCCAGAAAACTAGTCCGAATTACCCAGAGTTGGCAATTTCCATGAAAATTCCGGAAGTTTTCATGGAAATTCATGGAAAATGTACGGACTGGAACTACGCATTGATTGAAATAAATAACGCATGCTTATTTATTATGTTTATAAAATGTACGGTTATATAATGTCTGTTTATATTGATAAGTACGTCTTTTAACTTGAAATAATTTAAATATTTTATCTAGTATTTAAATAAAAAATTTAGGTTATATAACATGTCCTCTAATACAAAAGACCATTGCCTTTACTTCTGCCTAAAGCATCGTTTATCAACAACCGTTGATGTACAAAATATTGCATATTTTCTTGATACCATTTTTACGTTTATAAATAATTGATCAATCTCAGCTGGATTTAAAATCTCACAAGACCGTAAGTCGGATGCATGGAGAAAGCTCTTTGACTGAACAAGCGTTTATTTGTTATCCTTTTGAAGAGCAAGCTTTGCAAGAAGAATATAGGAAAGATTTATCATTACAATTTCAAAAAAACTTAAAGGACATGGCAGAAAATGCTATAAACATCTCTATATGAACAATCGTTATACATATAAGCATAAAATACATTCCCAGCCATTCTCCCATAATTGAAGCACTTTTGGTTAATAAAAAATGAAAAATCTGACTTTCATAAACAACGATTTCTATGATTTGCTTTTAATGTTCAATACCTTGGACAGATTGTGTGGAAGTTTAACACACACCATTCGCTCCGTTTGTATACTGAAAGCTTTTGAAGTTAGTTACTGAATTACATTGTTACGGAACATATATATACCATAGGAATTACTTTGGAGGTATTGTTTTACTAAGATTTTAAATTAAACAATCCAAAAAAATATGCATTGTAAAGTTGAAGACCAATGGTTACCTTTAGCAATAATATGTTATGCCATATCTTATTCTGAAACTTGTATACTTCGTATTTGAAAAGCTTGTATAAGCAAATATTTTCGTAACTTAAGATTGACATTGTTTCGATACAATGCACAAACAAATACTGTCATAAAAGTTATCAAATTATATCTAAAAAAGAAGCAGAAAACAAATCAAGCATAACTTTTAATCGGTGTAACGTTACCAAATAAACTTTGCCTCACAAATGATCATCAAACAGACCTTATGATCTGTTACGGAACTTAGTTGAAAAATTATAAAACATAGGATTTATAACTCAATATTTTCACTCTTTAACATTACTTAAACAATTTAAATGTGGTATCTTCACAAACAACATCAATCATAAAACACTGTATCAATTAAAAATAACATCAACAGTTTAATTTAGTGAGTAGTGCAGGAAAAGATATCTGTTACGGAACATATGTTATGGAAATTAAATATTATGTTTTTCACTGAAAATGAACAAGAATTCTTTTTTTTTTCACTTTTATTTGCTTTATTTCTGCCTAATTTACACAAATTTGTTGTAATGTTATAACGTTTCATGTAGTTTCCTCTACATTTTCTTCATCCGGTGCTTTTTCTTTTTTGATTGGGAACATAATTTTTCTGCTTTCTTTCTCTTTTAAATGATTTGTTGTTTTCCCCTCTCTGCTTTGTCTCCTGTATTTCTGTTTTTAAAAGCACCATTCTAAAATAGAAAATCGTTGCTTATTATAAATTTATTAACCTTGATACATGAACATCATTAAAATAATTATTTGTCATGATTATTATTCATATAACAATTACATGTACGTAATAATCATCATTTTTATCATTATTACATTAATATCATTATCAATATCACTTTTTTCATGATAATTGTAATTCTTAAACTTTTAGATAATGTAAGTGACATAATGATACAATTTTGGTATTTTATAAATAGTAAAAAAACATAAAAAATCATATTTAAACATAGCATTTATGAATGCTATGTTCCGTAACAAATTTGGTATGTTCCGTAACGAAAACTGCAACCTTACAACACAATACAAATCATGTTAGACTTCCAGTTAATATTGGACACCATTTTCATATATCTTTATAATGAAAAAACACACTGGAACAGTTTTTATAAACAAACTGAATATATGTATTATGGTGCTAAAAAAAGACGATAGAAGACTATGCTTCCGTAACAAATTGCCTTTGACTATTTGATAATCTGTGCACTTCTTTTTCATCGAAATATGTGTTCCATGTTTGAAACCAATCATTCATTTCAAATTGTTAAATAACTATGGATAAAGTACATATATAACATCAGATTATAATCTCAAAATAATTAACTATGTTCCGTAACAAATGTTTCAAACAGGTAAAAAAAATATAAATAGCATCAACTCGCTACTTTTGACTCTGTGGTTTGCTGAAAATAAAGCTTGCAATCGATTTTTATCAGTAAAATTTCTCGTGTAAGTAACATAATTGTGAAAACATCGTTATCAAATCAAAAACAGTGGTTGCCAAAATTAAGTACAGTGATTGCCAATTACATCCAGTTGCCTAATTGTATCATAAAAGTCAATTAAGATGTTGCATGCATACCTCTTAGTGACGTATCTTTGGGAGCGGTGATAGGCAAAAGAGTCACACCGTCAATTGAACCGTATACTGTACCGAAATTCGGATGATCGTTTTGTTACGGAAAATAGTCGTTATGGAAACATAGTGAAATTCGACTTCCACCGGTCAGAATTGTCACATTTTTGTGCAAACGCCATCTCATTTTGGTGTTTTTCATTTAAAGAAATACAAAACAATATTTTAAATTTTTTATTTGATTGGTATAATGTATATTTAAAAGTATACGCCCGTTACGGAGGCATAGCATTTTAAACGCGACATTTGAATTATTTACAATAAAACGGTTTGTGTAAAAATGTATCATCGCAGGAGTCTAATTTATCAATTTTATTCCAAATATAGTCTTTTGATATTGTTCTGAGTACAAATTTAAAAGAATATAACGCATCTGAAGATCGTTACATTCAAGTTTAAAATCGTTACGGTACCATAGTTGCATTTCGGCGACGGCAGCATTTAAAGAAATTCATGGAAAATAAGGGTCTCTGTCTCGAACTTCTTATAAAGTAAAGATTTTTTAAAAAAAAAAATGTGTTGTTTTGGTGTATTTTAACTGATCGAACTTCTTATGTAATTCTTAATCTATTATCAATACTGTATTGATTATAGGCAAAAACTTGTTGGAAAACATAGAAATGGGTTGTTTTTTTTCACCAATCTTAAACTTTAATTGGTCAAGCGACAGCGCTTTTTTGCAGTTACTATAGCTTTTCAGTTTAACACAAATGAAAAACGAGGAGCATCCACGCTACAAAATTTAAGTTAAGCTGCTGAGAACATCCCAGTGTACTTATTTAAATGTTTGTCACAAAGGATTAAGCTCGTCGGTACATTTTACTACGATTTTAAAAGTGGAGACAGGAATTATTAAAAAGTGCTTCAATTATAGGAGAATTGCTGTCCACGTGTTTCAAAATAAAATGATACTGGCAATAACATTTACACTTGTATTTATCAATAATCAAAATATGAAATTGTTTGATTTACATTTAGTTAATAATTATATAACTGTAAAAGGATTAAACATAATGCAATACTATTTCACGATATATTTCAATAAATCAGCATTTTTTGATTTGCAATCAATTACTACTTTTTATAAATATCCCGCAGCACTATATTCAGTTGTTTATAAGCTCCTGCGTGCGAATAGACTTTCTTCCATTTTTCGTATTCCCCTTATCAGCGTTCCCGTGCAAACGACTCGATGGGGACAGACACGCGTAAGGTTTCCTCAACAATATTTTGTGCAATAGTTTTATTAACTTGAGCTCACTTAAATAATTGAACTTATAAAGTTCACCATGCGGCTAGTCTAATATTGATAATGATGCAATGTATTCAATCAATATATAGTGTTCTGTTAATTTACAGAATACTTTTAGATTATTCAGTAATGCTGTTTTAAAAACATGTACTGTTAATTCAATTAATTTAAAATAAACCCAGTGTCCCTCTATCCCCCCAAAAACGAAATGATAAATTAAATGAAAATAAATAAATAAATAGCTTTCAACTATTATTCAATCACATTCTTTCACAATTCTTGTTCCCCTCTAAGCAAAAGCTTTTATGAAAGAAAACATACAAAATTATGTTACCAACCTTTTATTATGTCAATATCCAATCAAATACGTGATCACAAAAAACTACATTTTTGTTATTTAAAAACTCGTTTTAAAATGCCAAAATCTCAAAATCGTTACTTATTTAAATCTGTACTTTAAAATGGTTTCTATTAACAGAAAACTAGTAGCATCACTTAAGCTGTTTTTAACTAAGTCGTTCTCTTTTCACAATCAGAAATAAATTCACTGCATCTTAAGCCTTCTGAAACTTTATTTGCGATTCTGCTTGATTCAATATTATTCTCCTAGCCATAAAATATGTCGATATTACTGGTTTTAAGAACACATGACTAACGAAATTTTATTTAAGTCTAATGATAAATCAGACTTTAATGAATTTAATTTTAAAAATAACATTGTGCTTAACACTTTAAATGGAACAACTGTTTAAAGACACCTCAAACGATAATTCGTTGCTTTACTGAAACGCATGGAAATACTTAGATGAGAAATGTTAAAGGTTTGATGACTTTTATTTCTTTTAAACTCCAAACTGGCAAATGCAAATACGTTTCTATGTTAACATATGATTAATTTCCTGCAAAAGTGTCTCTGTCAACAAAATTATGAAATAATTTGTATTTGTTCTTTTGCTGTATTTTGCTTCATTAAATTATAAATAGGATTGTTTTCTTTATTTCAAATTCAAAACTTTAAAGCATTTGAATAATAATTTGCACCTCTTCAATGTATACGTATATGTATAATTAACAAATTTAAACAGACAAAAGTTATAACATATTGTTAATTATCTTCAAGTGTTTTAAAGTATCTTCACCTGGTCATTTGAATAAGACCATACGAGAGTTTCTGTATAATTACTGTATGTCCTACTGATGAGTTTGAACGTCTTTACGAAATCCTTAATATGTATTTCTAGTTGATAGACACTATATAAAAGCACACTTCCAACCAAGGTCACGGCATGATTTATCGGATAATCGACTACTTGTGAATGCAGCCATATAATAAAATGAAAGTCGGCGTCTGTATAAGAAGTGAAACGTAAATGTTAATTGGATTTGTCCTCTTACGAATTAAAGCAATATTACGGTAAATCGAATTTAATTTTTGCCTCCATATTTATGTCTATGAAATTAAATGCTAAGACTGCAGGTTATGTAAAATATTTAGAAAGCCAAATGACAATGATTAATAGTTGCCGCTGCGTTTAGAGAGAAGGAAAACTAAACATCTGAAAGACATATTGTTTAGATTATTTGCCTGACGAAATATTTTGATAACATTGAATTCAATACCGATTAAACAATCTTATTTTAAATTTTAGTACATTCCATGGTATTTTTTTCTAATATGGACAAACTCGTCTACTTTTGTCATTTGATCAGGTCAGAAAAATGTTTTAATAAGTAGAAAAATGATGTTTTCATAAAACATGTAAAGGTGAAATACACACACCAAGAAGTATGTAAAATTCAGGTAATACGTTCGTTTACCTTACCTTAACAGTATGTCAACAGTAAGCCAACTGATTCATCTTAAGGGACTCATTATACAATTTATCATACATAACACAAAAATTTCCAGCTGATGTAACATGTATAATTTTATGATATATCCGAATGGTAAAACATATGCAGTGATGAAAACAGTTAACTTTTACAAGAATATAATTATGTAGTTTTTATATCGTTTGTTGTTGTCGTTAACAACATATCATTTTTACATGTGTTTTCATGTATGACACAGTTACATGTATCAATGTGATAATTCAAAAGTTATATGTCCTCCTTGACATATGTAAATGTACCGTTTGAAACCATAACATTCGATATGTGATTGTATCGGGAATTTGAATATTTTAAAAATAAAATAGGCGTCTGAATTAGAAGAAAGAAAAGATTTATTTAAATTGAAATTGGTGGAGTAGATATTATTAAAGGTCGGCAGTAAATTGAATGTTTGCAACTATACTTTATGTCTGAAAAATAATTGCTAAAAAGTTTTTTTCAATCATAATTACAAGTTAAGCTTAGTGTCAAGGGCTGCTTGAAACCGTATCGAACGGTTATTGGAGATGCATAGCCTTGTCTTAATCATATTTCGTTCTATCAGATATAACTTGCATTTGTATATTTAATTGTACATGTATAATAGTAGCCCATTATGTAGAGTAATAAGCGAAATTAGATTTTAACTATAAAAATATTAACTTTATAGCACTCAATCAATAACACCACATTTATTATTCTAATGTTATGTATGTCTTAACTCTTAAATGACAAAATACAACACCAATATTTTGGTCCTCGTTTTAACCATTGTCTTACAGAATCTTGCACTGTTCTAAATTTAAGTAAACATTTTTAAATATTAAATAAATCGCTGCAGCAGGACTTTAATTCCCATAAGACCGTGAGACGGATACTGATTTTTCCTGAGTGAATTATTATAATTGTCCTTGAGATTACAAGATGTGAAAGAATAACACAACACAGATAAATCATTAAAAATAAAATTTCTTAAAGAAATATCAGAAGAATAAGCACTGTACAATCAGTATCGATTTATAAAGTCACATTATTCAAAATAAATAAATAAGCGTATGAATTTTCGAATAAATAAGTTCATAAGAATAAATAAGACACTATAAACGTTATTCTGCAAACGACGATTAATATAATAATATAAAGTGTATGGATCTAAACTTTCTTTGTTGATAAGAGAAACGCTTTTGTTATTTTACAAGGGTTTTGACACTGTTTTTATATATTTGGAATTACTTGAAGTTATAAAGCCGGCTCGAATAATATTGATTTTGTTCAAGCGTATTCAATCAATCATGTATATTTCTCTGTGTATAGAACACTTTTAAATAACTTAAATAAACCTGTTGATAAGTATAAAGAAACCATTTTTAAACAAACCAAATACCTAAAACCTGAAATACTAGATTAATTAGATGAACATCAGTTAACATACAATATTCTAGATCTCATGCGTACGTTTTTGTGATGTTTTAAAACGACTGCACTAGTTATCAAACAAGTTTTATTATGAACTTATATGTTTCTTAATGTATTTTTATGCTCATTGACAAATCCATGTGTTCCTATCTATTGATATGCTGTATATGTGCCGTAAACATATATTTTATGTTTAAGGACGTTTTCGGGAACGGTGACCCTGAATTGTTTTTCGTTTAAATTGATTCTGTCATATTCTAATAACATGCCAAGTTTAAAGAAATTCTATTGAACAGTTTTAATTTTCCCATATGTCTATATGAAAACTACGGAAAACGTCTTTAATGCAATACAAAAATTAATAATAATATCTATTGAATTATGTGAAAAAAATAAGAACTAAAGTAATTAATTGGTTTTGATATATTAAAAAAACCTTCAAGAAGGAAAAAATATGTAACAAACCTTTCATTATGTCATTATCCATACTTAACATAAACTTAAACTTAAATGCCCTTTATTATATCCGAAATCATAAATTATCACTTAGATAATTACGCTTTTAAACTGATAATATCTATTTAAAGTTAAAAGTTGTCACTATTGTCACAAAACCAGTACTATCATTTAAAATGTTGTCTATTTAATTGTATAATAACGTTTTGATGTTTTCTTATCACAACAAAGAAATATCATTTACTGCATTTTAAGTCTTCTCAAAATTTACATGCTATTCTGCTAGATTCAATCTGAATCTCTGAGCTAAGAACTAAGTCGATATCGGTGTTTCTAGAATGTCGAGTAACGAAATTTTATTAAAGTATGATGATAAATCAGATGCTAATGAATTCAATCTGAAAAACAAAACAAAACACAACACTTTTTCATTTGAAAAACCTTATTTTTGTTGTTATCTCAAGACCTTCTAATATAGGGGAATTGAAATTGATTAACTGATATGCATAGGATTGCTTGGAAGCAAAGGACAAATTTTGAATGGATATTGATTTTAAAAATCCAAATGGGAGATAACTAAAGTAAATTGTTATTTTGTAATGAAATGCAAAACTGTTGACGAAAGACATCAACACCAATGAAGACGGATTTAAAGACATCAGTCGTAATGCAAGTGAACTCTGAATTGAGTGTAAATTGTCTTTACCTTTATCCTACTTTCGATGTGCAGCAATTTATGCAACGAACATATAAGATAGTGGCAAGGAAACGTATACCATATGTGAAAATTAAATATATCTAAAAGTTAAATGTTGCTGCATAATACCTCCATTGTAATAATAGAACTGAGCTTTCCTCAATGCCCGGTAATCACCAAATAAGATATCGTGAGGTAAAAAACATGAATACGTTGAACTATTTAAGAAGCCCAAACACGGCTAAATTAAATATGTTGATGTCTTTGTTTGATTTTGTCTATTAGTGAAGGGTACTACCCTGACCCTCTTGCATCGCTAAAATCGGATTCAAACATTTAAACATGAGCTTGGCATTTAATTAAATATTTGAGAAACATAATTACATAGATGCAGAATGTATAAGGTGTATGGAAATCGAAAAATGATCAGTTTTTTATATTAGATAATGGTTAATTATTCTACTTTTTTATTGTTAATACCGTTCCTAGCGTTATAGGAATGCAATTTATGATAGATATCTTCAATGCTCACAGAAAATTATTCTTGTATCATAATTTTATTGAAAGAAAACAGACAGAAAAAATTAAACTAGCATTTAGCATTTCAAATTTCTGAAATAATGTGCTTTAAATAAATCTCTTTCCAAGGATTTAAAACACACGGACACGTGATTGTAATTATGTTCTACCAAGAAATCATTGAAATGAAAATAATTCAAGGAAATGAAATGCTTACGTGATACTTCCTTCATTGTGTCTTAATGCGTGACAAAATATTCCTATTATTCTCAAATGAAGCATTTTTCTAACGTCAATATCATGTTACTTTGAGACCTGTCAAACTCTGAAGTTTCTGGTGATCTATGGAAATTAAAAATTGACGTAAGAAATTGTTCAGACAAATTTGTAATTCATATTTAAATATTCAAAACTTAATTCTTAATCTATCGGCAATAATATTTTATCGTATATTTCTCTTTTTGTAAACTAAAGTATATAACGAAGGTTTCCACTGTCATTTCCATTTGCATTTCCGCATGTAGTCAGAAAGTAAAATCTTAATTTGTTATATTCACATTCAGTCTCTAAGCTCATATATTATGTATTGTCATAAACTTACTCAATAGATCTTACAATGGTTGTTTTTTTAAACATTTGAATGATCACAATAAGCAGTTCGGAATGCAGTTGATCTTAATGTCATGTAATCACTTTATCATTTGTTGTTCTTTTAACAAATATGATTTTGAACTCATGTTTTCTCAAATTGAGATGAGTTTTAAGATTAACAGAATAGTGTTGATAATAATCCGAAATAATATGTAGGCGGACAATTTCTTTATCGTTGCCATCGTAGTCATAGTAATTCTCTTTTAGAAATTACAGCTGAACGGCAATTTTTCGTTGCCGTCAAAAAAAAAAAAAAAAAAAAACTGATGATAGAACTTAGAGCAAGAATGTGTTCTCTGCTCCTATAAAATTGTTTTCAATCATCTGTGATTGTACTAAAACAAGAGTGTCTGTTGTTGTTTCTTGTTGTTTTTAGCTCATCTGAGCATATGCTCAGGGTGAGCTATTAGGACCACTCATCGTCCGTCGTCTGTCGTCCGTTGTCCGTTCACACTTTTAAAACGACATCTCCTCTGAAACCATAAGGCAGATCATAATGAAACTTCACAGGGATGTTCCTTGTGTGAAGCCTTAACAAAAACGTTCAAAGAATTTAATTCCATGCAGAACTCTGGTTGCCATGGCAACCGAAAGAAAAAACTTTAAATATCTTCTTTTAAAAAACCCTAAGAGCTAGAGCTTAGATATTTGACATGAAACATTTTCTAGTAAGTGTCTACCAAGTTTGTTCAAATAAAAGCCCTGGGGTCAAAATTGGCCCCGCCCCAGGGGGTCATTGATTTTCCCTATATGCATATAGTAAAAACTTAAAAAATCTTCTTTTAAAGAACTCAAAGAGCTAGAGCTAAGATATTTAGCATGAAACATGTTCTAATGGGTGTGTACAAAATTTGTTCAAATAAAAACCCTGGGGTCAAAATTGACCCCGCCCAAGGGGGTCATTGATTTTCCCTATATGCATATAGTAAAAACTTAAAAAATCTTCTTTTAAAGAACTCAAAGAGCTAGAGCTAAGATATTTAGTATGAAACTTGTTCTAATGGGTGTCTACCAAGTTTGTTATAATAAAAGCCCTTGGGTCAAACTTGGCCCCGCCCCAGGGGTCATTGATTTTCCTTATATGTGTATAGCAAAAACTTAATAAATCTTCTTTGAAAAAACCCAAATAGCTAGAGTTTAGATATTAAGCATGAAACATCTTCTAGTGAGTGTCTACAAAGTTTGTTCAAATAAAAGCCCTGGGGTCATAATTGCCCCCCCGGGGGTCATTGATTTTCCTTATATGTGTATAGCAAAAACTTAAAAATCTTCTTTGAAAAAAAAACCCAAATAGTTAGAGTTTAGATATTAAGCATGAAACATCTTCTAGTAAGTGTCTACAAATTTTGTTCAGATAAAAGCCCAGAGGTCAAAACTGGCCCCGCCCCAGGGGTGTCATTGTTTTTCACTATATGTGTATAGTAAAAACTTAAAAATCTTCTTTTAAAAAACCCAATGAGTTAGAGCTAAGATGTTTTGCATCTTCTTATGGGTGTCTACCAAATTTGTTCAAATAAAAGCCCTTGGGTTAAAATTGGCCCTGCCGATGGGGGGGGGGGGAGAGATCGTTGTTTTTCATTATATGTGTGTAGTAAAAACTTAACATTGTGAAACATCTTCTAATTGGTGACTCTTCCGAGTCTGTTCAAATAAAAGCCCTGGGGTTTAAACTGGCCCAGCTCCGGGGGCCTATATACAGGTGAGCGACCTCAGGGCCATCATGGCCCTCTTGTTTGTTGTTGCTTATGTTGTTTTAGCATGTTTCAAATATTCATTTTTTATTATGAATTCAGTTACACGATATCTTCCAATAAGGCGTCAAGTTGATAAATAACCGCTTTGAACACGTAATGCAAAACGTATCTACATTTGTGTTTTGTTCTTGTTTATAATGCAAATCAAACATCTAGTGTATCTGCTTGTTAAAAGATTGACTATTATTGTCATACTTAACATCTTATTATCATTATCATGGTCTCTAATGCTACATAGTTGTTCATAAATTTTTTTTAACATATGCCTTCTTTCAAATTAAACATTGCAAACTGATAAAGGCAAAAATGCACGTTAAAGTTGTTTTGATTTCAGATATTTTTCCCGTTATATAATCTAACGTGTGTTTTGTTTTCTTAAAGCTAATGTTCTATAGACACTTTCACATTTCTCGAATACTTATGAACGATGTAGAATGAAAATATTTTTTTTAATCAAATATGGTCAGAGATAAAAAGTTATAAATTAAACGATCTTCTGCCTTCTCTTGTGCACATCAAATGAAAGGTTTCTGTGTAAACTAAGAGCATTTATTAATAATATAAAAACTATACTTAAACAATATAACATGTTTTTTATTACATCACAAATTTTATTATCTTATTATCACAAATGAACAACACAATTTAATCAGATACCTTTTAAACTGGTGTTTTGGGTTGCAAATTGCATATATGCAAAAACGTGTATAAATCTGTTTTGGTTGCTTTGAAAATAATCCGTATCGGTTTTTAATATAAATTGAAGAATTCATGGCATTAGATCAAGATTTTCAATGGCACGGTTTAATACATTCAGAAATTCGAACACTGTGAGAAAGGCAAGCGCCAAAAAATAAAAATTGGCGTCAAAATAAGGAGAAAAGGAAATATTTATGAATATTGGATTGACTGGAGCAGATTTTATGAAAGCCGGCAGTAAATTAAGTGTTTGCCTCTATACATTATGTCTGGAGAAGTAATTGCTAAGACTGCAGGTTAAATAAAGTCTTTGAAATCATGAACGCAACCATAGAATTTTGTCATTGACAGTCTGCTGGGTCTAAAGCAATATATAGGAAGAATAGCATTAGCAAAGCAAATGAAATATTATTCCATATATTTAGTCTTGTCATGTATACATGTACAGATATGAAATATTTCAAAAGCACAGGACATCAAGAAAATACAAATATCACATACTATTTGACATTAAGATTGGAGGTAATTAAAAATTATTAAGTATAAGCTCATTTGCATTCTCGTTCTACTTAGCCAAGACGGGTACTTATACAAATAACGTTTTCTTTGTTGCTATGTTTTACCTGACACTTGTGGTGGTGTTTTCTATATAGCATGCTCTTAAAAAATAGCTAGAATTACTACATAATTACAAATAATTCAAACAAAATAAAATCATTTTGTTTAATTAAATCAAAATTACAATTTGTAAACTCAAAAAACAAATGACAAATTATGACTTTCCTATGCCCAAAATATCATTAATCAAAATGTGTTGTCTTACAGATTCTTGCACTTTATTTTTTTAAGGTTTTGAATATTTGATAAATCGCAGCTGGATTTCAATTTTCGTGAGACTGTTAGACGGATTCATTTCAGTAATCCCAAAATGTCCCAGAGTGAATTCCATAGTTAATTCCAGAATGTTCCAGAGTGAATTCCATAGAAATTCCAGAATTATTTCAAGGCTAATGGCATCTTACTTCAGATCCTATTTTTAACTGCGGAACTTTTTCCGGAGTGGGTCTGGAACATTTTCCAGAGTAACTCTGGAACATTTTTTCCAGTTGCTTTGAAAACTCCGGAACATTTTCATGGAAAACTCTGGAAAAGTTTCATGAAAAAAGCTCTGGAAATTCATGGAGAAAGTACATGAAAATTCACATTTTTTTTAGTTTTCTTTGAACAACTCCAGAAAACTAGTCCGAATTACCCAGAGTTGGCCATTTCCATGAAAATTCCGGAAGTTTTCATGGAAATTCATGGAAAATGTACGGACGGGAACTACGCATTGATTGAAATAAATAACGCATGTTTATTTTTTATGTTTATAAAATGTACGGTTATATAATGTCTGTTTATATTGATAAGTACATCTTTAAACTTGAAATAATTTAAATATTTTATCTAGTATTTAAATAAAACATTTAGGTAATATAACATGTCCTAATACAAAAGACCATTGCCTTTACTTCTGCCTAAAGCATCGTTTATCAACAACCGTTGATGTACAAAATATTGCACTTTTTCTTGATACCATTTTTACGTTTATAAATAATTGATCAATGTCAGCTGGATTTAAAATCTCACAAGACCGTAAGTCGGATGCATGGAGAAAGCTCTCTGACTGAATAAGCGTTTATTTGTTATCCTTTTGAAGAGCAAGCTTTGCAAGAAGAATACAATTTCAAAAAAACTTAAAGGACATGGCAGAAAATGCTATAAACATCTGTATATGAACAATCGTTATACATATAAGCATAAAATACATTCCACGTGTTTCAAAATAAAATGATACTGGCAATAACATTTACACTTGTATTTATCGATAATCAAAATATGAAATTGTTTAATTTACATTTAGTTCATAATTATATAACTGTAAAAGGATTAAACATAATGCAATACTTTTTCACGATATATTTCAATAAATCAGTACCAAATTTTAGTACAGCATTTTTTAATTTGCAATCAATTACTACTTTTTATAAATATCCGGCAGCACTATATTCAGTTGTTTATAAGCTCGTGCGTGCGAATAGACTTTCCTGCATTTTTCGTATTCCCCTTATCAGCGTTCCCATGCAAACGACTCGATGGGGACAGACACGCGTAAGGTTTCCTCAACAATATTTTGTGCAATAGTTTTATTAACTTGAGCTCACTTAAATAATTGAACTTATAAAGTTCACCATGCGGCTAGTCTAATATTGATAATGATGCAATGTATTCAATCAATATATAGTGTTCTGTTAATTTACAGAATACTTTTAGATTATTCAGTAATGCTGTTTTAAAAACATGTACTGTTAATTCAATTAATTTAAAATAAACCCAGTGTCCCTCTATCCCCCCAAAAAACGAAATCATAAATTAAATGAAAATAAATAAATAAATAGCTTTTAACTATTATTCCATCACATTCTTCACAATTCTTGTTCCCCTCTAAGCAAAAGCTTTTATGAAAGAAAACATACAAAATTATGTTACCAACCTTTTATTATGTCAATATCCAATCAAATACGTGATCACAAAAAACTACATTTTTGTTATTTAAAAACTCGTTTTTTTTAAAAAAATGCCAAAATCTCAAAATCGTTACTTATTTAAATCTGTACTTTAAAAATGGTTTCTATTAACAGAAAACTAGTAGCATCACTTAAGCTGTTTTAACTAAGTTGTTCTCTTTTCACAATCAGAAATAAATTCACTGCATCTTAAGCCTTCTGAAACTTTTTTTGCGATTCTGCTTGATTCAATCTTATTCTCCTAGCCATAAAATATGTCGATATTACTGGTTTTAAGAACACATGACTAACGAAATTTTATTAAAGTCTAATGATAAATCTGACTTTAATGAATTCAATTTTAAAAATAACATTGTGCTTAACACTTTAAATAGAACAACTGTTTAAAGACACCTCAAACGATAATTCGTTACTTAGATGAGAAATGTTAAAGGTTTGATGACTTTTATTTTTTTAAACTCCAAACTGGCAAATGCAATTACGTTTCTATGTTAACATATGATTAATTTCCTGCAAAAGTGTCTCTGTCAACAAAATTATGAAATAATTTGTATTTGTTCTTTTGCTGTATTTTGCTTCATTAAATTATAAATAGGATTGTCTTCTTTATTTCAATTTCAAAACTTTAAAGCATTTGAATAATAATTTGCATCTCTTCAATGTATACGTATATGTATTATTAACAAATTTAAACAGACAAAAGTCATAACATATTGTAAATTATCTTCAAGTGTTTTAAAGTATCTTCACCTGGTCATTTGAATAAGACCATACGAGAGTTTCTGTATAATTACTATATGTCCTACTGATGAGTTTGAAGGTCTTTACGAAATCCTTAATATGTATTTCTAGTTGATAGACACTATATAAAAGCACACTTCCAACCAAGGTCACGGCATGATTTATCGGATAATCGACTACTTGTGAATGCAGCCATATAATTAAAATGAAAGTCGGCGTCTGTATAAGAAGTGAAACGTAAATGTTAATTGGATTTGTCCTCTTACGAATTAAAGCAATATTACGGTAAATCGAATTTAATTTTTGCCTCCATATTTATGTCTATGAAATTAAATGCTAAGACTGCAGGTTATGTAAAATATTTAGAAAGCCAAATGACAATGATTAATAGTTGCCGCTGCGTTTAGAGAGAAGGAAAACTAAACATCTGAAAACATATTGTTTAGATTATTTGCCTGACGAAATATTTTTGATAAAATTGAATTCAATACCGATTAAAACAATCTTATTTTAAATTTTAGTACATTCCATGGTATTTTTTTTTCTAATATGGACAACCCTCGTCTACTTTTTCATTTGATCAGGTCAGAAAAAAATGTGTTAATAAGTAGAAAAATGATGTTTTCATAAAACATGTAAAGGTGAAATACACACACCAAGAAGTATTGTAAAATTCAGGTAATACGTTCGTTTACCTTACCTTAACAGTATGTCAACAGTAAGCCAACTGATTCATCTTAAGGGACTCATTATACAATTTATCATACATAACACAAAAATTTCCAGCTGATGTGACATGTATAATTTTATGATATATCCGAATGGTAAAACATATGCAGTGATGAAAACAGTTACTTTTACAAGAATATAATTATGTAGTTTTTTTATATCGTTTGTTGTTGTCGTTAACAACATATCACTTTTACATGTGTTTTCATGTATGACACAGTTACATGTATCAATGTGATAATTCAAAAGTTATATGTCCTCCTTGACATATGTAAATGTACCGTTTTGAAACCATAACATTCGATATGTGATTGTATCAGGGAATTTGAATATTTTAAAAATAAAATAGGCGTCTGAATTAGAAGAAAGAAAAGATTTTATTTAAATTGAAAATTGGGTGGAGTAGATATCATTAAAGGTCGGCAGTAAATTGAATGTTTGCAACTATACTTTATGTCTGAAAAATAATTGCTAAAAAGTTTTTTTCAATCATAATTACAAGTTAAGCTTAGTGTCAGGGCTGTTTGAAACCGTATCGAACGGTTCTTGGAGATGCATTAGCCTTGTCTTAATCATATTTCGTTTCTATCAGATATAACTTGCATTTGTATATTTAATTGTACATGTATAATAGTAGCCCATTATGTAGAGTAATAAGCGAAATTAGATTTTAACTATAAAAATATTAACTTTATAGCTCTCAATCAATAAACACCACATTTATTATTCTAATGTTATGTATGTCTTAACTCTTAAATGACAAAATACAACACCAATATTTTGGTCCTCGTTTTAACCATTGTCTTACAGAATCTTGCACTGTTCTAAATTTAAGTAAACATTTTTTAAATATTAAATAAATCGCTGCAGCAGGACTTTAATTTCCATAAGACCATGAGACGGATACTGATTTTTTCTGAGTGAATTATTATTTGTCCTTTGAGATTACAAGATGTGGAAAGAATAACACAACACAGATAAATCATTTAAAATAAAAAAATTTCTTAAATAAATATTTCAGAAAGAATAAGCACACTATACAATCAGTATCGATTTATAAAGTCACATTATTTCAAAATAAATAAATAAGCGTATGAATTTTCGAATAAATAAGTTCATAAGAATAAATAAGACACTATAAACGTTAGTCTGCAAACGACGATTAATTATAATAATATAAAGTGTATGGATCTAAACTTTCTTTTTGATAAGAGAAAAACGCTTTTTTGTTATTTTTACAAGGGTTTTGACACTGTTTTTTTATATATTTGGAATTACTTGAAGTTTATAAAGCCGGCTCGAATAATATTGATTTTTGTTCAAGCGTATTCAAATCAATCAATGTATATTTCTCTGTGTATAGAACACTTTTAAATAACTTAAATAAACCTGTTGATAAGTATAAAGAAACCATTTTTAAACAAACCAAATACCTAAAACCTGGGAAATACTAGATTTAAATTAGATGAACATCAGTTAACATACAATATTCTAGATCTCATGCGTACGTTTTTGGTGATGTTTTAAAACGGACTGCCACTAGTTATCAACAAGTTTTATTATGAACTTATATGTTTCTTAATGTATTTTTTATGCTCATTGACAAATCCATGTGTTCTCTATCTAATTGATAATGCTGTATATGTGCCGTAAACATATATTTTATGTTTAAGGACGTTTTCGGGAACGTGACCCTGAATTGTTTTTCGTTTTAAAATTGATTTCTGTCATATTCTTAATAACATGCCAAGGTTTAAAGAAATTCTATTGAACAGTTTTTAATTTCCCATATGTCTATATAAAAACTACGGAAAACGTCTTTAATGCAATACAAAAAATTAATAATAATATCTATTGAATTATGTGAAAAAAATAAGAACTAAAGTAATTAATTGGTTTTGATATATTAAAAAAACCTTTCAAGAAGGAAAAAATATGTAACAAACCTTTCTTTTATGTCATTATCCATACTTAACATAAACTTAAACTTAAATGCCTTTTATTATATCCGAAATCATAAATTATCACTTAGATAATTACGCTTTTAAACTGATAATATCTATTTAAAGTTAAAAGTTGTCACTATTGTCACAAAACCAGTACTATCATTTAAAATGTTGTCTATTTAATTGTATAATAACGTTTTGATGTTTTCTTATCACAACAAAGAAATATCATTCACTGCATTTTAAGTCTTCTCAAAATTTACATGCTATTCTGCTAGATTCAATCTGAATCTCTGAGCTAAGAACTAAGTCGATATCGGTGTTTCTAGAATGTCGAGTAACGAAATTTTATTAAAGTATGATGATAAATCAGCTTTTAATGAATTCAATCTGAGAAACAAAACAGAGCACTTTTCATTTGAAAAACCTTATTTTTGTTGTTATCTCAAGACCTTCTAATATAGGGAAATTGAAATTGATTAATTGATATGCATAGGATTGCTTGGAAGCAAAGGACAAATTTTGAATGGATATTGATTTTAAAAATTCAAATGGGAGATAACTAAAGTAAATTGTTATTGTGTAATGAAATGCAAAACTGTTGACGAAATACATCAACACCAATGAAGACGCAAGTTTGAAACAAGATTTAAAGGCATCAGTCATAATGCAAGTGAACTCTGAATTGAGTGTAAATTGTCTTTACCTTTATCCTACTTTCGATTTGCAGCAATTTATGCACCGAAAATATAAGAGTATAGTGGCAAGGAAACGTATACAATATGTAAGAATTAAATTTTACCAAAGGTTAAATGTTGGTTTATAATACCTCCATTGTAATAATATTACTGAGCTGCGTCACGACAAAACCTACATAATGGGTTTGCGACCAGCATGGATCCAGTCCAGCCTGCGCATTCGCGCAGTCTAATCAGGATCCATGCTGTTCGCTATCAGTTTCTCTACTTGTTATAGGATTTGTAAGCGAACCGCATGGATCCTGATCAGACTGCACGGATGCGCAGGCTGGTCTGGATCCATGCTGGTCGCAATCGCATTATGTTGGTTTTGTCTTGACGCGGCTCATATCACTGAACTTCCCTCAATGCTCGGTTATCACCAAATAAGATATCATGAGGTAAATAACATGAATACGTTGAAATATTTAAGAATGCCCAAACACGGCTATATTAAATATGTTGATGTCTTTGTCTATTAGTGAAGGGCACTGCCTAGGCCCTCTTGCACCGCTAAAAGCAGATTCAAACATTTAAACATGAGCTTGGTATTTAATAAATAGTAAAGAATCATAATTACATAGATGCAGAAGGTATAAGGTGTAAGGAAATCGAAAAATGATTAGTTTTTGATATTAAATAATGGCTAATTATTGTACTTTTAAATTGCTAATACCGTCCCTATCGTTTTAGGAATGCAATTTATGATAGATATCTTCAATGTTCGCAGAAAATTATTCTTGTATCATTATTTTATTGAGAGAAAACTTAACTCACTATAAGTAAACGCATTATAAATACACAGGGTCACTGTAAAAACTAGCAGTATTTAACTTGTTCAGTAGTAACATACTTTGTCCTTCTCTTAGCAAAATAAGACATATTCAGTGAGAGTTTTATAAATTAAAAAAAATCTGCAATAAATGAATTGAAAAAGAAAAGACCAGAACATGTTTCTTTAACTAAATCATCAAATTAATCATCTAAAGCATTATTTCATTCACAATCAAACTTTGTTTGCCGATGTATTTAGATATTTAAATTCATGTATTTAAAATTTAATTTGTAACTTTGAATAATACCCGTACTAACATTGTCCCGTATAAAGGGATTACAATTTCTGTGTTCTGATTAAACTGTAAAGTTATGAATGAAACTATTGACAAAATAAAAAAATGTCATATTCTAATATGCGTTTTCTGTTACACTCTTTGTTGTAACCTAATTAGCATTAACGAATGTACATGGACAACCGTAAAAGCATATAACTTTACCAACTTGTTAATATCCTCTTGCTTTGAAAATTAGATCATACGACAACTTCCCATAGCTAACTTAAGCTATTTGTTAACCTGTAAGGTCTTAATCAATTTTATAAATTCATACCTAGTTGATTACCAATGTATAAAAGTCCACTTTCAACCAATGTCCCAGCATGATTGATCGGACATTTGCCTGGTAAATGAAGTCATAGAATAAAATGAAAACCGGCGCCTGTATACGTAGAGGGAACGTAAATTTTAATTGGATTGGCCAATGACGAAATGCAGCGATCTAATGAAAACCATGCAATAACTATAGTATTAAATCCGCCATACTAAATGTCTTGGAAGACTTCGGTTACTGTGAAGCTTTAAAGTCAAAATGACAACAAATCGTTAGTTCCTACTACAACTAAGAATTTGAACACAGTTGTTCTAAGGTAAAATAGAGAAAACGCCCAAAATAATACAAATGTAAATGTTGCAGGCTCGGTTTGATTGATCCTGTTCAAGTACGGTACTGGAAAGTGCAATTTACAGTCAACGCCCACTAGCACCGCTTAAACAGAACGCAACCCTATTACTACTCAAAGCATTAACTGTTCCTATTAATGCTTTAATGACAAATGTCTCAAACGTTTGAAAGTATTTCAAATTCTGAAATAATGTGATTTAAATAAATCTCTTTCCAAGGAATTAAAACACACGAACACGTTATTGTAATTATTTTCTATCCAGAAGTCATTGAAATGAAAATAATTCAAGGAAATGAAATGCTTACGTGATACTTCCTTCATTGTTTCTTAATGCGTGACAAAATATTCCTATTATTCTCAAATGAAAGCATTTTTCTAAACTGCAAAATAGCGTCAATATCATGTTACTTTGAGACCTGTCAAACTTGAAGTTTCTGGTAATCTATGGAAATTAAAAATTGACGTAAGAAATTGTTCAGACACATTTGTAATTCATATTTAATATTCAAAACTTAATTCTTAATCTACTGGCAATTATAATTTATCGTATATTTCTCTTTTTTGTAATAAACTAAAGTATATTACGAAGGTTTCTACCGTCATTTCATTTGCATTTCCGCATGTTATCAGAAAGTAAAATCTTAATTTGTTATATTCACATTCAGTCTCTAAGCTCATGAATTATGTATTGTCATATACTTACTCAATAGATCTAACAATGGTAGTTTTGTTATACATTTGAATGATCATTTGTTGTTATTTTAACAAATATGATATTGTACTCATGTTTTCTCAAATTGAGATGATTTTTAAGATAAATAGGGTAGTGTTGATAATAACCCGCAATTATATGTAGGCGGACAATTTCTCTATCGTTGCCATCGTAGTCATAGTAATTTTCTTTTAGAAATTACAGCTGAACGGCAATTTTTCGTTGCCGTCAAAAAAATTAAATTAATTTTTTTTGATGATAGAACACAGAGAAAGAATGTGTTCCCTGCTCTTATAAAATTGTTTTTCAATCATATGTGATTGTACTGAAACAAGAGTGTCTGTTGTTGCTTCTTGTTGGTATTTGTTGTTGCTGATGTTGTTTTAGCATGTTTCAAATATTCATTTTTTATTATGAATTCAGTTGCATGATTACTTCCAATAAGGTGTCAAGTTGATAAATAACCGCTTTGAACACGTAATGCAAAACGTATCTACATTTGTGTTTTGTTCGTGTTTATAATGTAAATCAAACATCTAGTGTATCTGCTTGTTAAAAGATTGCCTATTAATGTCAGACTAAACATCTTATTATCATTATCATGGTCTCTAATCCTACATAGTTGTTATGAATTCATAATTTTTTTAACAGATGCCTCCTATCAAATTCAACAATGCAAACTGATAAAGGCAAAACAAAATGCACCGTTTAAGTTGTTTTGATTTCAAATATTTTCCCGTTATATAATCTAACGTGTGTGTTTTGTTTACTTAAAGCTAATTTTCTATAGACACTTTCACATTTCTCGAATAGATGTAGAATGAAAATATTTGTTTTTAATCAAATATGGTCAGAGATAAAAAGTCATAAATTAAACGATCTCCTGCATTCTCTTGTGCACATCAAATGAAAAGTTTCTGTGTAAACTAAGAGCGTTTAAAATAAAAACTATACTTAAACAATATAACATGATTTTATTACATCACAAATTTTATTATATTATTATCACAAATGAACAACAATATTTAATCATATACCTTTTAAACTGGTGTTTTGGGTTGCAAATTGCATTTATGCAAAAACGTGTATTAATCTGTTTTGGTTGCTTTGAAAATAATCCGTATCGGTTTTTAATATAAATTGAAGAATTCATGGCATTAGATCAAGATTTTCAATGGCACGGTTTAATACATTCAGAAATTCGAATACTGTGAGAAAGGCAAGCGCCAAAAAATAAAATTGGCGTCAAAATAAGGAGAAAGGAAATATTTATGAATATTGGATTGACTGGAGCAGATTTTATGAAAGCCGGCAGTAAATTAAGTGTTTGCCTCTATACATTATGTCTGGAGAAGTAATTGCTAAGACTGCAGGTTAAATAAAGTCTTTGAAATCATGAACGCAACCATAGAATTTTGTCATTGACAGTCTGCTGGGTCTAAAGCAATATATAGGAAGAATAGCATTAGCAAAGCAAATGAAATATTATTCCATATATTTAGTCTTGTCATGTATACATGTACAGATATGAAATATTTCAAAAGCACAGGACATCAAGAAAATACAAATATCACATACTATTTGACATTAAGATTGGAGGTAATTAAAAATTATTAAGTATAAGCTCATTTGCATTCTCGTTCTACTTAGCCAAGACGGGTACTTATACAAATAACGTTTTCTTTGTTGCTATGTTAACTTTGCTAAGTTTTACCTGACACTTGTGGTGGTGTTTTCTATTTAGCATGCTCTTAAAAAATAGCTAGAATTACTACATAATTACATATAATTCAAACAAAATAAAATCATTTTGTTTAATTAAATCAAAATTACAATTTGTAAACTCAAAAAACAAATGACGAATTATGTCTTTCCCATGCCCGAAATATCATTAATCAAAATGTGTTGTCTTACAGATTCTTGCACTTTAATTTTTTAAGGTTTTGAATATTTGATAAATCGCAGCTGGATTTCAATTTTCGTGAGACTGTTAGACGGATTCAGATCTTTAATGACAAAAGCGTCTGACTAAACAAGTGTTTCTTTCTTTGAAAATTCAAGATTTGCAGAAATTATACATCAAAGCTTCAATTTTTAAACGACGCAACTATAGTGAGCATAAAATTTTGATAATAAACTTTTATAAGAATATGAACAATCTTTAAAATATTATCATCTTATAATAGGTTCACGTGTATCCAAATAAATACAAAATACGACATGAACACTTCTTCAAGTCGATAAATTAATTAAAAACGGAATCCCTAAAGAACACCTTAAACGACACAATACAATTGAAAATGTTGCAGGCTCGGTTTGACTGAGTGTGTTCATGGGCGGTTCTCGAAAGTGCAAGTTACCGTCCACGACCCTAGAAATCGCTCAATTATGTGCAATCAATTATAAGTACACTTCTTAAATGATTAAATAAAATCAATGTAATTGATTGAGTCACGATATATAGCAATTTTGTATCATGTTGTCATTTTTTTCTTACATGAAATTAACCTCATCCTCAAAATTACATATGTTTGATATCTTCCAAACGTCAGTCTTTCAGCAAATTATTAAAAAATATATTTCACGAAATATATTTTTATAATAGCTTCACGTTATCCAAATAATTCAAATACGACATGACACTTTCAGTCGATAATTATCAAAACGGATCGGATTATTTTATCTGTTTATTTTAGTAAAGAAATCAAATTAGATTTAAGGATGAAAACAGTTTTAAGGAATTAAAAATCACATACATATGTTACCAACCTTTGTTACTGTCACTATCCAGTCAACTGCATATGTTAACTAAAGTTTGATATGCCAAGAATAATGTGATATTAACTGCCTTTTACTTTATTGTTTTAGTGTTTTAGATTATCCATTGTAATCTCATTTCTATAAGACTTTTGTTTTTTTACTTGTTGCTATTTTTGTTAATGATATCGACCATGAAACCAGACAAGCTTTGGCCAAAATTACACAGCACTTATCTAATAATCCGTCTTGTATTTTCCCTCTGTCGAGTTAATATTGACACAGAACTGCAGTGTCTATCATTTTAAGGAAAATCGCTATAATAATGAATAAACATGTTTGTCGTTCTCTTATCATAGAAAGGAAATTGCATGCACTGCATTGCAAATCTTTTTTGAGTGTTTAGATTTAATCTGAATATCCCGGCCTTGAAAGAAGTCAATATCAGTATTTTCAAATGCCGAGTAAATGATATGGTATTAAAATATAATGATTAATCAGAGTTCAAATAACTCAATAAGGAACAATCATGGAACATAATGCAGTTAAATAAACAACTGATGATTGTTACTTTCTATAAGACTTTTTGACAGGAGAATTATAAACCATTTATTGATATGCGTAAATTCCTACGAAACAAATTGTAAACTTTTGAAGATTAGTTCTATTTCATTAACTCAAAATGGCAGAGGCATTATTGATGATATGATTGTGCTATAGCATGTGCTATGGTGCCTACACTGTAAACATATTATACATTAATTGGTAGACGAGTAATGTCAACAGAAGCGATAAAATGTGCAAGTTTATTCCAAGTAATCAGTGATTATTTCAATGCAAGTTACTTTTCTTATAAGACATCGGTCGATAAAAATCAAAAGTAAGAAATAGTGAAATTCATTCATTTTTCCAATGCTATTGTTTTTTAAAACTAAATAATAATTTGTTTGGTTATCCTATGCTGAAAAAGCGGCAGTGCATAGGGTTGGTTATAGCGTCCGCCCGTCTGTACTTCATTCTGTCCCACATTTTTGTCCTGGACATAACTTGCAAATAAATAATAAAGTAATGAAACAGGCATTTTCTACTTGATATAATTTTAAATCATTGTTTGTTTCGGGTATCAGTCTTAACATATGTAAGTGATTGACTTGACACTTGAACACAAGTACATGGCATTCGAAAACAAAGTGCAGGCGTAAAATATCATATTTCTTGATGGTACAATAACTGTCCAAAAAACCGAGATGAAAAATCATACATGTGATTGACTTAAAGCTTTGAGCATAAGTTACAACTGACATTTAGGAAATATATAATAATGTTTAGGATAAGAGTTGCGTAGGATATAAAAGAAATCCCCACATTTCTATGAACAGATCGAAACTAATATATCATGAAGGATATTCATAGAAATATTTGTGTGCTTTATGGTTTATTGAATAAAATGGAATATGCATGTGGTCACAAATATGGCAAAATGTAAACTTTTGACTTTTACCTTTACTCTAAACCATTACATATAGAGAGCATAATGTCACTTTAAATAATCAATACAAATATAACGCCCGAGTTGTTTCATTAGAAAATGTGACCTTTTTTCTATATAAATGTTACACTGTTTGCAGTCAAACTGTCAATCATGTTTCAATACGAACTATTCACCTGAGGATAGTTAAAACACACTGTTTAATGTTTTATGTTGTAAAAGGCACAAATTGGAATAATTGTTGGTATCAAATATGGCAATAAACTAAACGCTTGTCTGAATTCACTGTTTATTTTTTCCTGAATTATGTTAAAATGTTATTAATTTTCACAATTAAAATCAGCGATCTATAACGCACGCAATACAGTTTTAAATTAAATGTAATTTAACGTTTTCAAAAATACAATTAAAAGATTGAATGTGCCCGGACCTTTGTGTACAATATATTATGCATAAAGTTGAGCAAGGTGATACAATTATTATGTTAACAACAAGTTATTAAACAATACATTAAGTTAAAAATGTCAATACCATAAACAAAACATGTCAAAGAACGTTTGTTATCCCTATAAAGCAACTAGCCATTTAATTGTCTTTTCAACGTTGTTTACAAATTAACATTATTTAATATTATTTTCGAATTGTTAAAGATACAATGGAATAAATTTGGTATAATATGAAATATGAACCTCTTTTTAATACTTGTTTAATTATTTATAGCACAATCTCAAGATTTACGCAACAAACAGTTCAAATGTAAATGAAACCAAACTTTATATGTCGTTTAATGTGCTGGTTGCACATACCCTTTAATGGTATTTTAACGATAAAGATAGATTCAGTTTGGTGTGTAAATGCATTTGTTGATCTCTATTTATCTTTAACAAAGAGAATATTGTTTACAAAATCAGATATTGTACACACCTTCCATATCTTATCAACCCTTAAAACATTGGGCATATTTTTATAAGCATTATAAAAACTAAGACACATGTTCGTGAGAAATAAGAGAAACATCTACCACGAAAACTAGCACCGGCAAAAGCCATATCCAAATTTCAACAAAATTAAGTATGTAGCATGGTGGAATTGTTTTAATAGCTGCCAAACAGCGCTTGCTTGACACTTACTGTTTTAGATATAAAAACAAAATTAGAAAAATAAATATAAATCACAAGTAACCCAATTAGTATATTTCCAAGCAGATTGGAAGCATTTATTTGCAGCACAGAAAGTTATGTCTTTTATTGAAGAAATAAACTTCTAAATAATGTAATAACTGATACGAAAGAACATAACATTCTACGAAGTAATGTTTCGGGTGTTGCGGCATCGTTATTATCATTTTAACTGAACTTTGGAGGCTTGTGATTTTCATGTTTACACAATTTAATGAAGTGTTATAAGTATTATAGTAAGTATATCATATACAGTACACGTACATTCACAAGTACAGGATACAGGTGTCCTTATTGTAGTATTCTAATACTTCCAGGATGTTTTTTTTTCTTTGCTTAAGTTGTATAATGATTCAATTTTACTCAAGACATGTAAAATGGGAAATATTTAATGAAATTTGTTACATTGCAATTCAAAGTCTCTTTAAGTAATTATACGTTTAAGTTAAATCTAAAATAACTCTATATGATACAGGACTGATAATTGTTTTTGTTTGTTGTGCTATGTTTTCGTGGACTTGAACATAATATATAATCTATGAGATATGACTCATTATTGTATATTAATACTCGTATGTGTTTATTTGTAAACATTTAGGTTTTAGCAATTGTTTTTATGTAACAATTGCATTTATTGATTTAGGAGCAATCACTTGACTTAACAAAGTTACAGATGAACTGTGTTGCTTTTGAAATTAAAGGCAGTCATTAATTATTAAACACTGAATATATTACCCTGTACGGAACAACACAACTATTGGTAATATTTATTGTTTGATATAATAAAAAGGTTAATAAATACATAGTTTGCGACTATGACAATAACTTTAACGCCTGTTTAATAATTCATATGATTATCTTATTAATAATACAACAGATAGATGGAAGAATATTTCCTATATCACCCGAAGCGACGCAAAACATCGTTGAAAAGGCGTTGAAAAGGTAAATGTTTCGTATTTCCATTTCTAGCGGAATGTTTTGATACCAAAAGAAATACAATGTATTTATTGAACTATTAGTATGATAATCTACACTGATCAAAATCATCAACCATTCTACATATTTTTATCATATCAAGCGTTGATATATACAAAAGCGTAAGATATTGATTATTATGAGTTTACCAAACTTACATGATGCCGGATTAAATCAGAATAACTGTTATTATAAATTGCAAAGTATTAATTGCACAAGAATCAGGAAATAAGTGAAAACAAATTCTTTAAATATTAGAATAAAGTTCAAACAGTGGGAGCAACAATGCAGCTTCACGATATTCAAAGTAAGCACTAGAAGGAGATAAAATCGGTAGGGCCAGACATATATTTACCATGATTACATAATTAAAGTTTGTTTTAAAGCCAAGGTATTTGCAGGAGCAAGTCAACAATTCATTAAAGATTTTCTGTTTGTAATCTAAATAAATTTTATTATAGTAACTAGTATATTGCTAACTCATACAGCTGTGTAACAAGACTTCTTTTTAAAGATTAAAGATAAATTTCAAACTTATCTTGTAAAATAATATACAGATCAATCACTTTTAATTTACATTTAATTCCGTCACTGGTCTGTATCACCTTGTGTATCCCGTAAATGAGGTATGTTATATTATTACAGGATTGTGCAAAACGTAACATCGAATTGCGCTTTATGTGGGGAACGAGCTTAAGCGTACGAACCAATAAATGTTTGGACCAATATGTTTCTCCGAATCAAATTAAATGGAAGCAAATGAATAAGCAAGTACGGTTGCTTAGACGTTTTATTTCAACCGTCATTACAAATATTCCAAGGACAAAGTTGCTTTTCAAGATCGTTCGAGAAAACAACGTTCGGTTAGCCTATCCATGGCGACTGTTGGGTTTCAGGTATGTTAATTGTAAAACTAAAATATTGTGTGAACCGAAGACATTTGGCGAACTACTAGTTTCGCAAAGTACCAAAAGATACTGTTATAAGAGGCAGAAGAAAATGTTTTTGTGACACTTTTCATGAAGTTTACAGCGTTCCACGAAATCGGTTTTGCCTCACACAAATTGCCTCAATCACAATGATTGTTTCCTTTCAAAGTTGTATGACATGAATATACAAGTGTTATAGAAGTAAACACAATAAAGACCATTATAACTTTAAAATGATCGTTGCCGTTTATGCATTACATATTTCTCATGATATGATTGCAAAAGATGATATAATGAAAAGTCATGCAAAATCATGCAATATGTTTTTGCTTGCTTTCGGAGGCCTAGTTAAAGCCGAACTGTACGTCGGCGGGCATTACCTCTAAAGAAATTAAAATAATTTCCTCAACTACATTTTTCGACAACTGATGTTTTGATAGAACACAGAAGGTTTGGTGTGACGTATATCAATTTAAAAACACCAGGAATCTCGAAACCAGGGGAATCTGCCGCATATTTCATACTTGGATTTAATTTTTTGAAGTCGCTGTCACATAAAATAACAGCTTAATGCGCATTCTAGAGAAATGATATGAAGCTATTTACCGAATTCTTGTTATGGCATCTGAATAAGATAAGACATAAATGTTCAATAGAAAATCGTTTAATTATGATACCTTTAGTTTTAAAATTTCACAGCTCGGATTTGGATATTCAAAGTTTCTTATAATCTTAAACAAATGAAAATCAGCTCAAAATTATTATATTCTTTAATGCATTCAATTAATTGTGCAGTTCTGAAAGGAGGACTGTTCAAAAGTCAGGTTGATTTTTGTTATAAAAGGTTTATTTGGAAAGGAAAGATAAAGTTCAAGAAAAAAAAAAGTTTGCCTTGGAATTAATTTTGTTTTGTAACACACATCCTGGTTAATTAACTGTTCTACATAGCACCCGGGACGGTTTATTTGCGTATTTTCTCTCACTGTATTCATTAAATAGCTAAATCGGCATACTGCAGGTATGTAGGTCAGGAATTTAAATCATGTGTAAATCAATTATATGTCCAGGATAATTGGATAACATTAAATTGGAATGGCTAATCATAATATACTATAGTTACTCTGAAATTGAAATATAACATCAAGTCCATTGTTCACGAAGATTTATGGATCAGGATCAAGATCAGGATCAAATTATAAAAAAAAAATATCTTCTCCATTGTTTATCCTCTCATGTTAAAAATTTAATATTGACTTGATAAAATTGACTTGAAATGCCATATTTTTGAATTTTCAAAATAAAAATTTATTGTTACTTTAAAAGGTATGGGCATTTTACAGTTCATCAAAGCATTGATGTTGATCCTAAAATAGATCCTTCTAATACTCGATAAAATATATTTGTTACATGTATGCTATTAGTCGATTTTTTTTTTTTTTTGTAAATCAGGTAAATCAGTAAGTTTTTACATTTTGTTTATGCACTATTACATTCTAGCAAAATACGATCAATTTTCAATTTTAGTTCTATAAAGCAATGAAAGAAAATCATGATCATTTGATCCTGATACTGATACTGATCTTTTTAGAGAACACAGGACCAGGCTATGTTTGTATACTGTAAATACTGTTCTAACTCAGATACAGAAACGATTGTTATACTATCATCTTTGTTTTGTGAATATACCGTATAAAATTTAATAATTATTTTTTCTATCAAATGAATACATGATTTATTTTCATCGAGTGGTATGGAAATATTTATTTCAAGAATGGCGGTGGATAACACGGAATGACAATTATTTCCGCATTAATACATACACTTATTGTTTTGTTTATGGTATACTTTTTCTCTGTTTACATGATTTGATCATTTTAACAATTTGTTAACTTTTTTATTATTAATTTGATATGAATTTAGAGGAAATTAGTTCGCCAAAACACCATTAAAATACGGAAAAAAATTCACTGCAGTCAAAAAGTGTTTTTACAGTAAAAATATGGGGAAAATGCATTTTATTAGTCTAAGTTTAATGTTTCTCTATATATCATTTATAAGTAAAAATATACTTAAAAGCCACTTTATTTAAGAAAATATATCCCACTTGTTTTTCCACACCATTTAAGGCATTACATGTACGAAATGTTTGTACGCTGCTTCACAAGTAAAATAATGTTGGTTTGTGAAAGATCTTTACTGAAATTGTGATGTATGACAGTTCGAAGAGAAATAAACAAACTGAGCATTGAATATCTATTTGATATGATTTCAACTCATTTTACAAACATGTAGCTACATCTCTTAGCAACAAACAAAAGAGTGATCTCCCAAAAGACGTTTTCAATGCAAATACTGTGCTTCAATATCTTTCAATATTCTTAATTGCTATAGTGCAATTAAAGCAAGTGGAAGCTCCTTACTAATTTATGGTAAATTTACTTTTTAAACTGACAAAAGCATTTTTTCATTTTAATTATCATGATTGATTATAAAGTAATTGTTATAATTAATTATAAATTGATATATTAATTAATTCTCCATGTACTCAAACGCAAATGAACTACATTTTAAATGTTTTTGTAGAACATTAATGCACGGTTGAATATCAATTGTAACTATAAATTTAATTATTCGTTTCATTATTCATATGATTATCTCATGAATAATAACAAAGGCAACTGGAACATTAAATGTTTTTAGATTTCCAATTCTTAATGCAATCTGTGTTTGAATACGCACCAAATTAAAGAACTGATATTATGTAAACACTTAAATACGTTATTGTAAGTGTTTCATTAAAATTTATGAAAATAAACACTTATTACAAAATCAATTATTGTCAGTAGTAGTTTAGTATCACGCTCTAATAACGTTGTAATATGCACCCAAAGTGTACTTCTTTTTTTCTTTTCTTTTTTAGAACCAATACTTTCTTCACATGATACATTCGTTTAACATTTTACAATAACGAGTTTTACATATTAACGTTGTTTATAATATACATAATTATACATATATTTTTGTATTTACTTGATATTTTTATATAATTACTTGCGAAGACCTTAGAGTATCCTCTTATTGACACATCCGAACGTGCTTTCAAACTCCAATCATTAGTTTGTTATTGAGTAACTTTCCTAAAGTATCACATTTTAAATAAAGTATTTAATCGCAAATACATAAAGGACTAAGAATACAATAAGAATATGATTTTTTTAATAAATTTCTGGATATATGTCTTTGTCATCTTTTTGCAAATTGTTCTGTTGTTATTGCCCAAGCAGATCGATGTAAGAAATTCAAATTATATAATTTGATGATTTTAGACCTCAGTGGAATTTCTCTAACTTTGCTTCTATGTTTAATGATCGCCACTTTATGCAATATTTCCATTAAGAGAAAGTTATTTTAAGCAATAATATAGACGAGTATGTAGCGCCAGTTTTGAAATTATTAAGAGTGTTTTGCCCGCAAACCATAATTATATTTATTCATTTTTTCCATTTGCTTTTGAATTCTACAGATTGAAATTGATATTTATAAAATACGTATCGAAAAACGTTTTAACCACAACTAGCCTAAAAAATGTGTCAGTCGTAAGGAAAGTTTTGACGCATAAATCGTATATACAGGATGGATTTACATTAATTTATGTCACTGCATCAAGATGCCTTTCGGGCAAAATATGATTTTATGATGTATCTTGCTAATTTGTAATCAAGTGCCTTAATTGATTGATACTCATTTATTTACATCTAAAAAGCATTTTGTCTATGATAGATTTGTATTAATGCGTCAATTTTGCTTACCAAAGTAAGCAAAACCCTACTATTTGGACAAAAGGAACAATACCTTTTACATTTGTTTTAAAGATATGGTACATGTTCATTTTCTGCTGCCCTTTAGTACTTTGTTGACAAGATCATCCAAACAGGAACAATCTTCCAATTCTTTGCGTTGTTTTTCTAAAGACACAAAATCCTTCAGAAGCAATTTGATAAACAAAATGAATCGCAGTTTTTGATTTGTTTATTTTATGTACAGAGCGTCTTCTATTAAATATTACAAACCCCAATGGAAATTCTAAATTTAGAATCAATTGGTTTCCTTCTGACTTTTTTCCTTATAAATGTGTGGAAAGATCATGGTCCAAGAGTAACTAGCTCATTTAGGATGTGAGAGGTCTAGAGTTCAAATCCCAGTAACGGCAACTGATTTTTAAGTGTCTTTTTAGCGATTTTAACATCTTTTCCTAAGGAATTCGCCACGATATGCAAAGACAAAATATGGCTGTCATAAAAAAATGTGCATAAATGATATTATAATGCAACTTAGAAATTCTTGCCATGCAAAATTCTGTATGTATCAAACTGAAACTGTTTAAGGAATAAAAATGATGGTAAAAGTGTTTTATATATTTAGAACTTGTTTATAAATTATATCAAGATATTTGAGCTTGTGAAAAATGGGTGTTCAATTTACGCGAATTCATTTATCTCGGATGAACATAAAATGTAAAACGCACTGAATACTTGCTACTTATAATAAAATATGTCCCTAGGGTCCGTAATCCTTCAGTTGATATAACATGATAATGCTAAACAACCATTTGTTTGCATTAGATTTATATTCTTTTTATTTTACTTATCTTTTTTTTGTTGTTTGTAAAATGGCATTTCAGTTAATATGACTTAGTACAAGCCACCTTTTTGCTGGCGAGTCCAGCAAAGGTATGCAAGGGAACCATACTGTATAGCCGCTAAACATATTTAATATTTAAGAAATAGAATACATGTATCCTCTGTTTTTCTTTACAGTTGCGTTTAGGGACAGATTCAACAAGAATCACTATTCATCAAAATTAAAATATTTTACGCCTTTTAAATTTAATGCTTCATCGTAATTGTCAAAGTTGATTGATATTACAAAGCTTAAAAGACAACATCTGCCTTATAACTTGTCTCTAAAGTGTGCAAAGGCACGTGAGATTAAGCAAAATTTCAAACAACATCAGATTTTAATTTGGCACCAATAATACAATTACACTTGAAATAGCTCGATGAAACATCAATTTAGGGACAGTTCCACATTGCTTTTCGGTACAGAAAGGCTAGCTTGATCAATTTGATTACAAATGTAATTATTTTTGCTGCCATTCTTTATAAAAATATAAAAATGGTTTAAATTAAAAAGCGCAACATGATATACATTAATTTTTTTTTACGACAAACGCACAATCCCTTTAAAATCCATTTTTTACAGTTTTATAGCTTTCGATTAGAGAAATTATGCAAAATGAGTAAACAATATTGTTGCTTATCACAAAAATTCGCATAAAGATTATTTTTTATTTCGAAAATCATAAACTTTATAGTATTTTTATGTTCATTAGTCAAAAATATTTAATTTCATTCAATGAATACAAAACATTTTGCACGAAACAGAGAACGTTCGAGTGAAAAATTAAAGTAAACGACTTTTTTCAGATATAATTAGAATATTCATGGCATTTTTGCACAATGATTATAACTATGACAGTATAAACGGTCGAAAGGTAATATAACCTGAGCCACATTGCAAGGTTTTACTGCAACACAGTCATATAACATCAAGCACCATTATCAAGTATCATAATAAACTTAAAAAATAACATATTTTGATAAAAAAATTAAAAGAAATCTTTATAAGATTACAGCACTCGTGTTAATACATTATATAAACGTCACAACTATCCAGTGAAAAACGTGACGTTACAAACGTGCAGTATTAAAAGACAGCATTATCTCGGGTATTCATGACCTGAATTGGTCATATCTAATTCCTACAATACTTTGCATAACAGTAAACATTTTGTTGTTGCTTTAGTAACCTGGTTCTCGGTTATAATCAAAGCAACAACTGGCTTTTACAATTCACTTTATTGACAACGGATTAGCATGACGTGTCTCGAAGCAACAAACTGGTAAGACTTCATATGATGAAGCATGCATATATTTTTACAATGGATTGTTAAAGAAATGTAAGAAGCGGTCTGTTGCAGCTATTAAATTCCGCGATTATTCGTGTCGTTCAAACTTAATATATATTTTTATTTATCTTTATGAGATCGATCATTCTGGTAAATTAGAAATTAAATTAATATTCCTTTAGTTATGTAGAATATAGAAGTTTTAGGCGCCAGTTCACTGTAATAGTTTCCCATTTTTTTAATACATTAGAAGTTTATTTGTCTAAATTTAATAAACTTCAGTAATTCGTAGACGCTTACATCTTAAACTTTTCATTTTCACTCCGTAAAAGTTATTCATACTGTTTTTTAAAAAGAATTGAGCTGACAATAATTGTAATTGATAGATACTCTTAAGAAAAGTCGTCAGATTTACAAGTGTTGTAAATTCATTAGCTCTACTTCTAGAAATATTTATTAAACTTTCATTTGAAATTTAGAATAAACATCAATAGTATCTTTTTTCATCCAATGATCCTTTCTTCACAAAGTTAAAAATATCTTTAATAGATTGCACTGATGAAAAAAATGTAATTTCTTTCTTTCTTAGAAACTGTAACGACAGATCAAATACATTATGCCTTTAAATGAAGTTCTTCAAATGTCTTAACTTTTACAGAAAGTAATAGAAAAGATCGACAGCATGAATTATATTATATTCTCGAAATGATGACCATCTAACATTTAGGTTATTTCAAATTGAGTAATTCCGAAGATGGAATTCACAATTGAGTGCAGTTTAATTAACTTTACAGTGTAGTTTCATTAAATTACATTTTCAACCATTTTACATTTTCCAAAAAAACAATATTAAAAGAGGAAACCATCAGTATCTTTGTACTTGCTTTGACTTAAAGCTGTTTAAGACCAACAATAATTCACAAGAACTTTCACAGATACAAAACAAAACAAAAAACAAATCGCAGTGTATACATGCTCGAAGGAAGTATGCTATTTATATAAAATGATTCAGTTCGTATACTTTTTCAAGTTATGTGATACAATGCTTAAATATATGAAATTGAAAAGTTTTATTTCACTTATTGTTAACTACGAGCAATACGTGTACATCGAAAGTAACGATGTAAGAGCAAATCTCTAATATTATAAAATCAATATTTGTCAATTGTACAACACATTGTTTTGAAAGGTAAATACAGTATCATGTACATATACGCGTCTCCAAAAACACATTAAATAAGATATTTCTGTGCCATACACTTGACAAGATCAGTTTGTGAATGTTTTTGACAAAGGCGTTGAACACCATTCATATTCAATCATACAATGCCTTTAAACCATTTGTTTAATGTCATCAGACAAAGCTACCTAAATTGATCATTTTCTGTAACAAATAAAACTCTTTAATCTTAGTAATGGCTTAAATTAAGCGCAATGTCTTCCTAAGGCGGTAATAACTAACACAAAAACATCGATTTGTTACAAATGACCGTTCCAACGAGGGAATTACCGACCAAAAGAGAAACGTTTTATGAAGATTGAAAAGTCCTTTTGAAAATGTCACTTAAAACAAAGACTTCACACTAGCTGTTCTATTTTAAGTTTCAGTCTCAATGTCTTGGCATAATAAGCATCTATCAATCTTAAATTCTACAAATATCATGTTTTGATCAGATGATTTATTGTACTTGTTTATAATTGTTTTATTGTTTTAGATATTTCAGATATGGGTCTTCTGAAACTACAGATGTTCTCAATGTTCTCTCTTCAATACGGTAACAAAATAGAAGGGGAGCGGTGGCCTAGTGGTTAATGTGTCTGCCTCTCAACCCTGAGATCATGGGTTCGAGCCCTACTCGGGCTACGACCATGTTTCCTCATATAACACCAGTACTGGTTGGTTCCAGGAAGCAGACTCGTAAGTGATTAATATAAGTTGCAAGATCTTATTTTGCAATCGAGCTTAAATAAATATGTTTAAACCAACAAATAGATGCTAGTTTTTACCCAGCAAAGAATTTTTGATTCCTGAAACAAATATGTTTCAATGTTTATCATTATTAATTATCAGGAACACACTTCTAACAAATAGAATAATAACTAGTTTTTAAAAGCTTACTAAGTATAGAACAGTTGTAGAAAAAGTAAACATTTGTTCAAACATTTTCCCCACTTGTGATAACTTTTGCTCATAAAATGCATCTACACAAATTTAATGAATCATTTTCAAAAAGTGTGCATCAATGTACAGTTACGAAGATAATGAAAAGAGTTTCCCAACAATAAGGTATAACACATCCAGAAATTGTATGCATGACAATGAAACAGTTGATTTAGGGCATATTTCGCCCGAAATTGAAGTATTGTGCAACACGTCTTGGACAATCTTAATTAAATGATTACTAGTTTGTAGTGTCATGGTTTATTCCGTAACACTTTAATTGTGGATATCATGTTTCATTTGTTGTGTAGCTTGACACTGAACCGGCACAATTGTTAAGGTGGAAATTGCTTTTGTTATAATAAAACAATTTCTTGTGATCTTTAAAACATTTCCTTTTATTATTAGTTAATGCGTTGTTTGAAGCAATTTAATAACGTTTATACAAACCACCCACATACGTTTGTTTTTACATTAAAATGACAAATGGTACCGCCTCCGTGGTCGAGGGGTTAGAGTCGATGACTTCTAATCCAGTTACCTCTCTTGCTCGGGTTCGATCCCCGAGAGATGCTTTGGTAGTTTAGAACGGAAGAAGGTAGTCTAGTACTGGTGTAACTCTCCGGGAACGATGGTTAGGACACTACCCGCCTATATGACTGAAATACTGTTGGAAAAAGGCGTAAAAATGAAACAAACAAACAAAACAAAATGGCTAAAGAGCCACTATCAATACCATTTTTATTATAAAGAAAATGTTTAAACGACTTAAGTCCTCCTTATATCACATAGCGACATGAACTAAAAGCGCGGAGGCTGCGTCATTCTAACAGGATGACTTGGTGATACCTAAACTTCAAGATAGTTTAGGTATGAAGGAATTTCTGTTATTATACTACACATTTGAACTTAAACTTTTTAAGGGAAAGGAATTACTTGTATTTATGCAACGTATCAAGAAAATGTTAAAAATTTAGCAGTCAGAGATGGTTTGAAATGCACTTTAAAGGCGGTATTTCAAGAAGTTGTGAAGACTGCCACGTTCCTAAACTGGTCACTATAATTTTTTATCGGACCTCTTAAACTATCACCAGATAATGGTTATATGGTTCGCTGGCACTTACCAATCACTAAACAGCATAATTTTATAATCGTATAAATCACAATTTCTTGCTGATACACATACCGTTTGATGAACAAGCCCTAACTAAAGACTAGCACATAAAAAATTAGATAAACATATTATTGCACAAATCAAAATGTTAAATACATAAATAAATTTGTATTAATATATATTCTGTGAGACCAGAACGGACTAATAATGATTTAATTGTATGTAAAACATAGACAAAAACAGAAATTCTCGAAACAGAATCTGTACAACCTCTGATATAAAGAAGCAAATAAATCTAGGAATCTTAATAGTCTAATCAAAGTAAATAAAAAGGTTAAACTGTAAGCAACAGAAACAAAAAGTACGTTCCACGAAAGAACATGTATAGATAAGAGTTAATAAAAAATCGCATGCTCAGCGTTTTACCGTTTTGAAATAATTGACTTTTAAAAATAGCATTTTTAAAAAAAATTCTAATGGCCACAACCGTACACCGTACGCCGTTTTTGTTATCTCCCTTTGTTGCTCTCCAAGCAGAAGTTCGCACGCGCGAGGAATTCGAAAGTGTAAACAGTCCACGTTTTCACATATTTTTTTGCCTTTGGAGACAGAAAAAGGTAAATTATTGATGGTCTTGAACAGATAATACAATGCAGGACATGCATTTTATATAATTTTCTTTTAAATTATTTTTTTCCAAACATTTTATTTTAGAACTCAAAGCATGTAGATGACCTTGGTTATGTCTCACGGGCTGGAGGCAGATATTTAAGATTTCTGGTGTATGTCTATCTCTGTTATGCTTATATTAACTTTGGTTTTTGTACAAACTAAGAATAATCACGCAAAGAGTGATTTTTTTGGCAAAAAATATCGTTCCGGTAAGCAAACGCTCGTTATTTTTTTTTTAACTACAGAAGCGGATACGGGTCAAAAGTACGTTTAAATCAATAAAATTATAACACATTTGTTTCGCATTTTACAGTGAAAGTTTGCATTTTTCAGTAAACTTCATCAACATTTTTAACAATTGACTAATCTTGCTGCACTTTCTTCTTATTTAAGCGTTAACAACAAAATTGAATATACATTTTTGAACTTTCATTTTACAGATATACCGTAACATTGACTGAATCTCTGTAGTGCTGCCTTCTGTTCTGAAAAGATGTTGATATGCAAGAGTCAACTATAAATGGAATATAATGAATAGTACGTAGATATATAATTTAACTCTGTGTGTTGAATATAAAATTTAGTTTATTCATAAGCTTAATTTTACTATAGTTACAAACATATACCTTTTAAATTACATATATAGTAACACTGTAATTATTACAAATTATGTCAAATATGATCAACAAGTTTACATAATAAAATAACAATATTTTAATTCTTTTACAGACATGTCGCAGGCTTCGCCATTTAAAGCCGTCACATGACTGTTGCCCTATCATGGACTTGGAAATCTTGGCTTAAAAACTTATATAGACAGCATGCATAAAAAGAGTTCAATATTTTGTGAAAATAACATAAGCTAAGGTGAGTTTTTTTTAATAAGTACTCAGTATCATATATTTGTTCTTGAAAAGTATATATTGATTTTATACTTTGAGAATTTATAAAAGGAAAAATAAGAGTTTTAGCGCAAACCTTGATTATTTTCATAAATTTTCAGGATACAAACACACAAATTTTATGAAAGCACTTTGAGCCTAAAAGAGTGATAGGTACATGATTAATTTGGATGGCATAAATTAAGTGGCAGGTAATTTTAACATGCTAATTTGTTTCAAAATTATGCCAAATTATATTTATGGTAAAATCGATATGAAACAATAGAATGATCTGGTTTGATAAATCTTTTAAAAATACTGATGAATCAAATAACTTTGATTTCCGATTCAAATTCAAATTTCAGTATCAACTATATACATTGTTTTGTACATGTAATTATATTAGTAATATTTAACATAATAACATATTTAACAGTTAAAATATAGGAATCACATGGAAATCACACATATTTATTTATTTATTAATTTATTTTAAAGTGTAATTATTTCACTTAACCCTGATATTTTCATTATTAAACAGAAGATGGATTGTCCAATTTTCAAGGAAGAGCTTGATCTAGATGACAAAAGTATCTCTGCTAAACTGAGTGAAAAAGGCTGTGTAACAATTAATGCATATGCTGAGAAAAACCAGGCTGAATGGAGAGTAATTCCTGGAGACTATATCCTTAAAGATTGTAGAAGAAATATTATACACATCCAAGAACTCTTAAAGAAATTACTGACAATAAATCCCCAGCAGAATTGCAACCTTATACTAGGTCAAATTACAAATTTGATTTTAAAACTAATTGTCTGTTTTGTGGTTCTCCTGCAAAATTAATTAAAGTTAGTGCAAATCAAAGAAAACGAAGTCGTAATGACGATGTGTATCCAGTCACAGAATTAGAATTTCAGGTGACAATTGACAATGATATCAAAAAGAGAAATTATGACAACTTGGCCCAGCAGGTATCGTATCGATATATTCAGGGAATAGATATATACACACATATATCAATTTGCATACAAATGTATATATAAAAACACACACATAAATGCAACAAAAATAATTATAAGATTAATTAATGAGTATGTTCCCTAGGATTGCCCATTAAGCTAAAAGCTTATTTCCAATGGGATCCATTTACTGTAAAATTGTTACACTAACTTACATAATAATAAATAAATTATAAAGAAGTTAAAATAAACGAAAATTTTCAACAATCAAGACACATTTTTCAATATATAATAAGACAAGTACATTGTACACAAACAAAATGAAATAGGTATTTGGTAGAATTTCCAATGTGATAGATTTACCAGCAGCAGATGCTATCTATCACCAAGCATGTAGCTCCAATTTTCGAACTGGTAGAGGAATACCTAAACGTTTTGCAGGAGAACAATTAGATGGTACTAGTCCATTTAAGAAACAAAAGATAAGTCCTAAGAGAACCACAGTTGACATTATGGAATCATTTATAAGCGTAACTAAATATATTGAGGACAATGAAGGAGTTATTCTTACCATTGGTGAACTTATCACAATGATGGAAAATCTTTGTGGTGATTGTGCATTCTCTATTCCTCATATAATAAAAGAAGCTTTTACATCATTTTGGAGATTGTATATCAATAATATCTAAAGAAGGGAAAGCCGAAAAGATTATGATGACAAAAACCGCGTCTGTTATTTTAAATGAATTTTCAGAACAACATTATGGTTTGACAGTGGAAGAAACGAAAAAGAAAATCATTACAACCGCAGCAAAATTGATCAGATCTGACATTTGTTCAATTAAAGTGACCAGAAAGTATTATCCAACTCCATCACATGTGTCATCTATTGATGAAAATAAAAATGCTGTACCAGGTAGTATATTTGATCTTCTCTCAACTATAATTCCAGATAAACAGGAACCTCAGGTGATTTCTATTGGACAAACTATTATACAATCATCTAGACCTAGAAGCGTGTTGATGCCTTTACAAATTTCATAGACAGTATAAACTTTTTGAACTTGGGGTTGCCAATGATCAAAGATATACAACATAATACATACTTTGAAATTCAATAGATAAACTCAATAACATTGTAGACATCATAATTGGCAATAAACAATGCATGTTTAGTATAATTCATATATGTGGTAGACATCATAATTGGCATTAAACAATGCAGGTTTAGAATAATTCATATGTGTGGTTGACATCATAATTGGCATTAAACAATGCATGTTTAGTATAATTCATATATGTGGTAGACATCATAATTGGCAATAAACAATGCATGTTTAGTATAATTCATATATGTGGTAGACATCATAATTGGCATTAAACAATGCATGTTTAGTATAATTAATATGTGTGGTTGACATCATAATTGGCAATAAACAATGCATGTTTAGTATAATTCATATGTGTGGTTGACATCATAACTGGCAATAAACAATGCATGTGTAGTATAATTCATATATGTGGTAAACATCATAATTGGCAATAGACAATGCATGTTTAGTATAATTCATATGTGTGGTTGACATCATAACTGGCAATAAACAATGCATGTTTAGTATAATTCATATATGTGGTTGACATCATAATTGGCAATAAACAATGCATGTTTTGTATAATTCATATATGTGTGGTTGACATCATAATTGGCAATAAACAATGCATGTTTTGTATAATTCATATGTGTGGTTGATATCATAATTGGCAATTAACAATGCATGTTTTGTGTAATTCATATATGATTCAGACTTTGTTCTTGTTCTTTGTTTTTTATCATTAACCAAAACCAATAATTAATTGAATACTTTGTCATAATGTTGTATGTGCTGGTGTTTTATATGTTTTGTATCATATAATATATAAATGTAATTCATAGATTGTCTGAAATTGGATCTACATTACATTTAAATGGATTAAAATTGTTAATTTTATTCTAATTTCAATAATGTGTGTATGACATTATAATAATGTATGTAAAGTTTGGTATATGAATTTAATAATATGTTCCAATATTTTGCGCAGGTCACATTCAGGACAGAAATTTCATATAATTTATGTCAATTGGTATTGCCATTTGAACTATTCGACATTCACATATAAATATGTACATGTTAACATCGTTAAGATATAGGAATGAAAAAAATAAATAATTACATTGATAACGATGATGATATTTTATTGTTTATTTGGTCACATTGAATGCAAATGCAAAGTAAAAGGTATATTTTCCATTAATTTGCTGTATCAACATTTGTATGAAATAGTGGGTGGGGTACATTATTTACCCCGTCAAAAAGTAAACAAATGCTTAAACAGCATGAAAAATGCCCACAGTAGGGCAATCACACATTATATTAGCGAGTTCAAACAAACAGTGAAGAATTAAAACCTTTAACAGTAATACTATAGGCCTATAGGCGTTGTAAAAGGCTTTTTTACATTATTATTTCTCTCAAAAATCGGGATTTGGGACCTTAAATCAATGTCATTTTTCAAAAAAATGGTACGTGCGATTTTTTGCGATTTTTTTCACATCATCGTTCAAATGTTATAGGTACTTGTTACAGAAGTTTTGTTTCTGTTGCTGATAGTTTAACCCTTTATGGAGTTTTTTCGGAGTTTGATCAGCCTATAAGTCCAGCTTCCTTAAACGACAGTCTATTACTATTCACGAATTCGAAAACCTAGCTGAACGCTGTTTTCCGGTTAATTATGTACACAGCTCTGGGGAATCATCTACTAGTCTAAGAGTGTAATAATGAACTCTATGTTTTTTGGCCTTTTTCAATTAGAAGTGAAATAAAACAGTTATTTCTTTGTGAGAAAATAATTAAATATCATTGTATGAAAAATTCCATACCAAAACTAAAGTAAATATTATACAAGTTTATGAAGAAAAGATCTCTATTTATTATGAAAGATGCCACTACGACTGTTTTAATTTTATTGATTTTCATTTATATATAAACATTTTTGGAAAGATTTGCGATAGATATTAAAGGATTATTGATAATTTTCATGCACATCAATTATTTGCAACTTAAACGGTAAAATAATGATAGAAAAATAGAAATATAATGTAATTGTGTTATGTACTTCATTTGGTTTCATTCCCCCAGAGCTAAATCCGTAACGTACCGGAAAACAGTGTTTAGCTAGGTTTTCGAAAAGTTCAATTGTTGGAGTTCTTAAAAGAAAAACGTAAACAAGATATTAAAAGATGCATGCTGTACTTCATGAATACAAAAAGCTGACGCCAGCCATTTCTACAAAACTGTCTTATTGGTATATTTAAATTTTTTTATCCTGATAACACTTTTACAAGAAAACCTTAAAATAGATAAATACAGAATCCCTAAAGAAAGCCCAACACGGCAAAATTGAAAATGTTGCAGGCTCGGTTTGATTGAGCCTGTTCATGGACGGTACTTTAAGTCATTTGAGAAACATCATGCAAATAAAGTTCAATTTTACAGTGTAATTCTGCATTTACAGGGAAATCATTTACACTGAAATATCAAGCACCTAGATTTATTGATATATTTATGGCGTTCTGTGGCTAATGAATTATACATTTCGGGGCAAATAGATGTAAAGTAGCCTAATTAATTCGGCGTGAACGGTTTGACCCATTTTACAGACTTTTTTTCTTACTGTCAAACCGTTACGCCTAATTTTAACTGTCATTTTTACGCACGGAAAATCTACCGGCAACACTATCGATAGTTTGGACTGATTTTTACTGCTTAGAAAGTAACTTCAATGTCCTCTAAAAATCAATAGAATATAAATTCTTGTACTAACTTCTCCTAGAAAAAATATTAGATTGTACCTGTCTTAACGCATACATGCGATTTATTTCAAATTTGTACGGTCTACATTATCTTTGGCGGACATGTTATGACGTCATCGTAAAAAATCGATTCCGTGAAAGCTGGTAGTACCTGCCACTGTGTCTAGCAGGTAAGTTTGGGTAACGCAGGAAGATTAACTTGCAAAAAAATATAGGGGAAATAAATCTATTCATTTTTTGTAATAAATTTGTTCATTATTAAATACTAATGAAAAAATACCAATGTGTTTAACATAAAATGCAATGGTAGCAAATAGGCTCCGTACAAGTACTGTTGTTTAATATTTTTTAAATGTTTTAATACATGTGCTCAACATTTATCAATAGGTGGTTTGCCTTCTTGTTTACTGCTCATGACTGCCAATGTCACTCTCGCATAAAATACTGACTTCATTTATACATTTATATGAAAGAAATATTTATGGGAACTATTTGAATGCACATCAAATTATTCAGTATTTGTACAAATAATATTTCAAGAGTTCTTTTTCACCGATTGCCGATAAATAATACCATATTAAACCTACTGATGAAGATTAATGTCTTCTTGACATACTTTATTAATTTACTAAAAAGGAACTTTATTGTGATCCAGCCATATGCTGTGTAACTATAAGGGAAGGGTCACATATTTTAATAGAAATATATTTTAAATAGAGGATATTAAAAAAAGGTCATTGAGAAGATAAGAATTTTCAAATGAACAGATTAAGAGACTTGTACATGTTTAAGGTGTATGTCTTGTTGTTTTTACTGTTTTGGTGACACTTTTGTTTGTGTCCCTTGTTTTCTCGTCTATGGTAAGTGTCTTCCCTTTGCCCCTAGTTTTATTTCTTTATTTCGCCCCCTCCCCCTTCTTTGAATTTCCTATCCCCTTCCCATGTGCTCGTTTACTTAGAGGCCCTATTAATCATTCATTTGTTTATTTTCTTTGATTTTGATTTCCTTGTCAGTTACCATTATTTCTTCATATGTATCATTTTAGTAAAAAGCCTGACCGTGCTCTCCCTTGCGCCCTGTCTTGTTTTTGTTTAGGATCCTCCTGGGCTCCTTGCCAATGGTTCTTGTTCGTGGGTCGTGTTGGGGTTGCGTTCATTGAATGTCACCTTTCCTTGTTCATCTTGTTTAACATATTTTATACATGTATACCGCACCGTAAAAAACACATAATGATTATTAATACAAGGTTCGGCAAGCAAGCAAAGAAATGTAAAGAAAATAGAAAAAACTTATCCAACCATCTCCCCGTCTTAAAACCCCCACAAAAACGCCTAAAACTGCAAAACCGAAACATAATTACACATAAGTGCCAAAGACAGCTCTGGTAGGTGCAAGTGCTCCATTGCGCCGGTTTAAACATCACTTAAACATAATAATGTTGAAATTTTGAATCAACACCCACAGATGTGTACAAAATACGGAGGTAATCATGGAACTTTCAATGTGACACATTCGAGGTGCCGTTCAATGAAAAGCGGGCACTAGATAACATGGAATTTTGCGACAGTCGTTCTAACAGACGACTACAGTAATTTAAACAGACTATCTGTCTTACATTGTTATGTTGTTCTACGTCTAAATTACGGTTACTTAATTCCCACTTGCTGCGTTTTTATCATAAACCCTGTCATATCTGTGTGACAATTGCATTTTACTGAGAGCTGTAATTTCTAAAAATAACAAGAATAAAGATCAACAAGGCAAAGGCAACGTTCACAGGCCGCAGACGCCGCCCCCGGGCACACCCAAGCAGGACATCCAGAAGGCACCAAACAAGTACCTGGAGTGAACACAAGGGCGAAAGGAGTGGGACATGTAATGTGAAATAATATAAACAAAAACAGGCCCACAAGGGAATTAAAGGGAAAAGGGCTGTACGGGTGAAAAGGTGGGGGGGGGGGGTAAAAATGGAAGAGGGGGGAGAGTGAAAATACCTACCGTCAACGACAATCCAACAAGACAGACATCACAAAACATGTAAACATCCAAAAACAAGTAACAATACAGACAAGAAAAACACGTGAAGGAACACAAAGGGGTACCGCTTTGGAATGGTCAATGGTAGTTAAACCACTGGGGAGTTTAAAATAGATAAATATAGAATCCCTAAAGAAAGCCCAACACGGCAAAATTGAAAATGTTGCAGGCTCGGTTTGATTGAGCCTGTTCATGGACGGTACTGGAAAGTGCAAATTACCGTCCACGCCCCCTAGCACCGGCTTAAGCAGAATTCAACATTTAAACGTGAAATAGTAAAATTTTGAATTTAGAAACATCAGCAGATGTGTTCATACGGCGGTAATCATGGAACCTTCAATGTGACACTTCCGTGCCATTCCATGAAAAGCGGCGTATGGTCCCCAAGTAATAAAAAGCGTGTGCCCTAAACGAGAAAACAATGGGCGGAACTAAATAAAATGGAATTTTGAAACCGGTTTTTAGCGCGCCAAACCTCACTCTTAGCCCCAATATGATCCTGAATGACACGAAAATGTATATAAAATTAATCCCCGCCAAGTGAAATTCTAACAATGGCCATGGTTACATTAGACGAATTAAATAAAACACATACAAAATTATGTTAATATGTAGAAAAAGTTACTGCCTAATGACCATTACCAAAGTACTCAATACCTTATAGGAAGGCAGAGCAACAAGAAAATCACCTACAAGGGCCCGACGAAGCAAGGCAGAAGACGAACATTAAGACAATTCAGTCCCCAAAGGGCTTTAAGAACTGTCCATCATAGAGTCTCCCACTTGGTCCGTCAGATGTAATCAAAAGAGCAAAGCGTAGCGTCCAACTGTAAAAGGGTTGAACACCAAGCATGCGGAATGCCTTAAAATAACTTGAGAAAAGGCCAGTCTGAAATTTCATTTTATAGTGTGAAATTTTAAGGGTTTTTTTCAAAATTTTTAAGTTATTTTTGGTTGCTTTGAACTTCTTCTCCTACGCAACTGTCCTCAATACTGCTTTTAAGACAATAAACTAGAAATTGATATGGAGTGTAATACAAATTGAAATTCTTCTTTGCTTCCTCGTGTATAGACTATTTATAATAATTATAATTCATTAAGATATACCTACAATTACATTGTATTTTCGTATGTCATGTATGTGGGGAATCAAAGGCAGTTCAGAAATTTCACCTAATGATCACAGATGTTTAAAAACCCAACTGTATAATTTCTAATTTGACAATTTTATTTAAACAGACTTAAATGCAGTATGATCTTATGTCGGACATCATAAACTATCTAATTTCTAAGTAAGGTTATCAGAATTTCCTTTTTACATTTTATTTTTAATGCTGAAATATTCGTGACTGTGTGAATATAAGAGTTATTCCTGCAATAATTCACACCAATAACATAAACAAATTGTATTCGATTGCCACCGATACCTGTGTTACACCATGAAATGTCACAATTTTACCATGACACCGCTTCCAATATGGCCGCTTTCAATAATTTTCAACGATTTAAAAAAATAAAGTGGAATATTTAGACTTCTGTTTGACTTTGAAGTATGATAATTTGGAACCTTACATAAAAAACGGTCCTCTTTCAGGTAATGTAGGCTGTTTCTTTAAAACTTTTCTAGTTTTCGCTCCCAACAACTTCTAATTGGGAACCTTGAAACAATGTATATACAAAATGTTGAGATTTCCTGACTAAGGTACAAAATTATAAATAATGTTTCATTAAAGAGTTCAAAATATCATGAGACAGAATTTTTTCTTATGTTTTTTTTTCTTATTTTTATTTTATTTGACACTCGTTATATAATTCCATTTGTAATATCTCTATGAAAAATCCTATTAAATGAGAGTTGTCTTGTATGATATAAAATATGATAAACAAGATCAACAAGGAAAGGAGGCATTCAATGAACGCAACCCCCACCCGACCCAGCAACAAGAGCCAGCGGCAAGGAGCTTAAGAGGACCTCAAACAAAAACAGGACAGGGCACAATGCAGAAAAAAACTAATAAAAACTAATCATCATGATCAACTTGCTTTATGATTGCTGCTGTTTTCATTTGAGATCAAACGCATTTTTGTTTCAGATATGACTTGTAGCTTAAGATGCTATTGAAATTTATTTCTTTTCTAAGACAACATTAGATAAAATAACAAAACAAAAAACAAGGACAACGCTTAATTGCCACCGTACAACAGTTAAATTGTATGGCACAAATAATATGTACATGTTGCAATTTATAATGCAACCATTTAAAATTAAAAATCTTTTTGTACCTTAACAATCAGTCTTTGAATGTTCTGAAACATTTAACCGATATCTTGTGCTTCATCATCTTTTTATCCTTTTTTGAAATGAGGTAATATTATTTTACGCATTTTTTCTAGATAAGATTGTTCGATAAGAATATAAATCTGGTTAATTATCATGAAACATTCCATTATCAAGGTATAAAATCATCTGAACATGACATAAATAACTGAAAAAGATACGGAAAAATCGTTACGTATTTTATAGATATTTGTGTTCAATATGCATTTGACTAGGATTTACGTCAATGTGCAAATAGCCTTGAATGTCGAGACATCAACCATAAGGTTATTTCACAGTTAGCTATTATATATTTAACATTTTAGAATTCAATTGAATATCTTGAACTAAAGAATATAGCTGACTCGAATACCTTAAAAAGAATGATATACAAGGTGGAATTGATTTAATAAAATTAAAATTTCTCTCCATCGAATCCTTTTTCTTTTCTTTATAAAAAAAACTTAAATAATGCGCGAGGCTTTATCTGATACACCTGGCTAAAAGACCCTCAAAATTTCCTATAAAGTAACGACTTAAAATACTATCATTTGATACTTGATTTGCATTCATACTCGAAAATTTTATTTGAATACATGTCATAAGATGTTGTTGATCTTTTTCTTAAGAAAATGTGATTTTAGAATGCTTTTAACTTTTTGAATGTGCACTTAACATAAAAAAATCATAATATTATGCAGTTTATTTTTTTGCTTCGGATACAAGCTATATAAATGCAATATATATACAGCTGTTCATTTCAAAGGAATTCTCAAACACAATACATCTACAATTAAAATAAATATAGCGATATAAGTCAGAACAAGTTTATATCTTGATATATCAAGATTTATTTGTTCCGGATACATTTTCATATTATATAATGAATACAATGAACAGCTTTATTTCACTCATCTTAAACTACATGTATAATATATAGCCATACTACGATGTTTATATGTTAAACCATTTGTACCAGAGAATAAAGATGTTAGGTTTCTTTATTTTCTTTCATGCGTTCTATTTCATAATTTTGTACTGTAACAGTAGTGCTTAAAAATAAGAACTTATAGGTACTGGAATTTTTATCGCTTGGTTACGACGACACCATAAACATATTGTTAAAATATCGAATTTCCGTTTGTATTTATTTATGGTTGTTCGATGATATAAAAGGAACTTTACTAAAAACATTTCCCTAAAAGAAACAACTTTATACTGGAAACACATTTTAATAAACCTGCTAATTAATTAATTATAAATATTTATTCCTTACTAATACACAAATATTTACATGATAATAAAGCTAGGGTTGTATGTATCGTGTAGCAAGATATAATAATTTCAAAAATATTCGTTAAACAGTCGCCTAGTACAACACATTTGAATATTTGTCACATGTAAGATATTTCCGGGATCAATATCAATTTCTTTATGCTTTAAAACATCTCTTGTCCTTAAATGCCTTTAAATAATTTGCTTTATGTCAACATACAAGAAATACTTTAATTGATCATTTTCTTTAATAGCACACTGTTTAAACAGTTAAAGCTCGTTCATCCTCGTAATGATACAATTTTAGCGCAAATACTCCTTAAAGCGGTAATTACTACACCGCAACAAATTGATTTGTTTAAAATGAACGTCCAAACAGGAAGTTTTGCTCAGAAAAATAAACTGTCGCTTGTAACAAAGATTACAATTTTTACGTCTCATGTTCATTCTCTCAGCAAGCAGGTAAAATAAATCTTGAATGTCACAAAGCGCATTGTTTTCGTCATTTATTTCATTAAATTAGGATGGTTTTCGTCGTTTAAAACATTTTGATACCATAAATCATGCATTAGTAGTCAAAAGAAAAAACGCATAAAACAATTTACCCTTACATACGGCAATGAATGATTTGAAGTGATATCAAATTATCTTATTATATTACAATTTTATTAACTTGTATTTTATTTCTTTAAATGCGTCATATCCTGAAATATATTGTAAATATTACAAATATAAATGAATGTGTATATTTTGTCTAATCAATTATATAATAATATTATGAAAACAAAATATTGCAGAAATGATATCACATTTCAGAAATACAATTTCTGTGCTGACATAAAAATAACGTTATTATATTCTGGTGACTAATCAAATAAAGAAAGGATCAAAATATGTAGTTTCATTGGCATGCAATTTACCAAATAACCAAAGTGTCCTGAAATACTTTTTTATGAAATACCAGACATAAGTCACAAGTATTTAGATATAACTTTTAACACATCACTACATATTATATAATGAAGTGTTGTTTTTTCCCCTCAAATATTGGATATCCTAAACTAGGGGCACAATCAGAGATTGATCCCTTAAACAGAAACATATTTAAATCCATCGTTTCCAGATAAAACAGAAAAATACATCATTTTTAACGTTTTGTTGTTTGGTATACTATCAATTAAAAGTCTTTTTTTTCAGTTTTCCATTTTTTAACCCTTATTTTTTCAGTACAAATGTTCCGTAAATGAACACAAAACATCAAGACAGTATTAAGAGACAATTTGCCCGTTTAAAATTATTACAACAATTCTAGAGCATTATTTTCTACAAGTTAGCAGAAGTGCGTCTGCTACATCAGATGTTTAATGACTTTTTAACACATGAAACAAAAATAAACATTATCTATATGGTCGTATAACATAAGGCATCGGGAATGACAATAAAACATAGACAAAGCGTCCGGAGGTCTAATGCATGACAATAAAACAGTGCCATGTAGATCATGAAATTGATTTCCCATATATTTTGGTGCAATAGAGTGAAATAAGAATCCCTAAAGAAAGCCCAACACGGCAAAACAGAAAATGTTGCAGGCTCGGTTTGATTGAGCCTGTTCATGGACGGTATTGTTAAGTGCAAACTAAGACACAGATAAAGTGGTGTGCAAAAATCGCGTCAAGGCCATGTTCTAGATTAAGGCTTACTCAAGTACTCATGTTTAAGTGTCATCATTAGTTAAGTTATGCTATAAACACTTCATTACAAAATAACAGCCTATTATTACCAGGGTCTTGTACTTCTTTGTTTGGTTTTTAATTACACTGTAATGAATGCACCACTTTTGAGTAAGCCATTGAGATTTTTCTTTTCAATTGACATATTACTATCTGATAGTATTTTGAAACATTTGAGAATATTTACGGATTACAAACAGCCAGCTTCTTCATAACTAAGGACCTAAACCATCCAAACATCGAAATTTATGAATTATATGCAATAGAAAGTAATCAACAATCAATACCAAATTTTTGTTGTTTGTTTCCATGATGAAACGGCGTATACGACTAATGGCTTCCTGATATCATAGCGACAGATCGGTCCCAGACCAAATAAAAAAGAGGGGGGAATAAAACTCTAAAACACATCTTAAACGGTAAAATTTAATGCTAACATTCCGATCTGTCTTTGCATGGAAATCTAAGAACTAACATGTGCAAATTAACCAGTTTTACTTCGGTCGAGTATCTATTTTTAAAGATACGTCTTGTTTTTCTTATATTAACTTAATTTATTTTTATTTCATTTATTTATGACAAATTAAATGATAAACTTTTGCAGCTTATTATTTTAGCAATTATATTATTTTAACAATTATAATGATGACTGACCTGTAACTGATGATAAAAATAACTAGCATAAAATAAAAAGACTGCCCTACTCTTTTTTAAAATTGAACTGTACCGATACATTTAGCACGATATTTATAGACATTTCCGTGGGTCAGGTTGATTATTTATTATTTTTGCTAGTACAATATTATTTTAACACAATTATTGCAAAAGAAAAATTAGATTGACTTGAACTTGTGCATTCATCATTGATACGTGGATGAGCAATATGTCACTTTAATTGGTGGATGAAGACCTCGTAAGCCTCCCCTACCCCGTGTGTAATTAGGCACGTTCAGGTACATAAGTAGTACTACTATGTATGTAAAGATAAAAGATTGACATGACAAAACAGATTCTGGTAAGCTGCTTTGAACACGCTTGCAGCTTAGCTTCCTATTGTCAATCTCATTCTAATTTTCGTCATAACAAAATTAGTGAAAAAGGATTAAATCCAAAAATGAAAATTTTGTTTTATACAATAATCAATTAAAATGATAAAACGTTAGTACCTTTACTTCTTTTTTGAGTATGAAGGATTTTAAATTGTAGATTCAAGTTTCGATATCAACTTTTTAAACTTTTTGAAAGATATACTTCCTTAACAGAATAAATTTTTCGTTAACACAGTATGTATATATAATAGACAATGTAATAAGTATGAGAATGACCGGAAGCATGTGGGAAATTTACAATCATGATTGTATCTCAAAAACGAAAGATCTTGTATGATAATTATGATCTTGTATTGAACATGCATAATACTAGCAATCATTACGCCGGGCAAACGCTTCTAAAATACGATTTCAAACGTTAAGGTATTCCTTAATATTTTGCCGTCAGTTTATTACTTGCCCTAAACTGAATAATAAGCAATGTTTTATCTCAGACTGATAATCTGGGCTAAGAAATCCTCGTGAGTACTCGAAATTTCATAAAATTACAACACTTAATACAAACATTTGACGCCATTGTGGCAATCATATTTTATATTTTCAATGAAACATATCATTACATGCTGCTAAAACTACCTTTCAGAGAAGGCTGTTTTAGAAATTATTATATAAAGAACTTGTTTTACACCATCATTGGTATTTTGTTTAAACAGAAGCTACTTAAATGCAACATGAGGTTATTAAATTAAAACGAAAAACTCAAACGCTCTGTAGAAAAACAAATCACATTGTCATGTTAGCCCAGGAAAAGTTTCCATAAAATCCCAGAATATACTTTGGATATTTTGTTTTACATACATAATGCAATCAATCCAATTTTCATTTGAATAGTTTCGAACTTTTAATTATTATAGATATTTACTAAAACATTTACTTTTGACGCTAGATTATCAAACGGGTAATATGTGTAGTTTATTTGAATTTCTTTTGCATTTTTATTTACTAAATATGTATGTATATGTTATTATAGAAGTATTTATTAAATGTAGTCCTAGTGCTGTTTGGCACGAATATGATAGTTTGGATGAAAATATTATATTCAAATGCAATTAAGAAAGTCTGTTTTGCTAACCATACTGTATGGTACAAGTAATCCACTGTTTCAATATTTTCAAAGAGACACAAGGTAAGTAAATGGTATCAAAACTATAGGCAGTATAATAAATGAGTAAATGTGCTTATTAAATAACATTATATAAGGTATCCACATAAAAATAATTTAAAGTTTCTCTTGTAGTAGTTATACAGTAAATCAAATAAATTTCCCACTTGTGTTTATATCTTGTCATGAAATGCGCCAGTACCAATTTAAGAGCATTATTTTCAGCAAGTTTGCTGAATGTATGTCTGTAACGTAGGAAGTTAAATGAGCTTTGAACACATCAAACAAAGATTACCATATGTTGTATCATTAATGAAAGTTACAGAGAATGAAACATAGATTAAGCATCCAGAGGTCTAATGCATGACAATGAAACAGTTCTATAGAGATAACAATATTGATTTGCCATATACTTAAGTGCCAGAAATAGATACAGTGGTGTGCATATCCGTCTTAGAAATATTCTTAATACAGGTACTTATAAAATTACCCATTTGTCAGTGACATCTTTTTTATCGTATCAAAGAAACATCTTTACTGTTATTGAACGGAAAATGTGTAACGTTTGCTGTTTCTTATTAAAGACTTTAAAAAATGTTTAATTTGAAATATATAATTTATATAATAATTTTTATTCTATTGCTATATAATGCTATATTTGCTAACAAATATGGTACCTGATCTTACTACATGGTAAGAGTATTTAGTATTGGACAGACAAGACCAGCCAATATAATTTTGAGGAAGTTGAATAACATGGAAAACACTTATTTACGTAAAGGTCTTAGACTGCGTCCTTCTTTTTTTACTTTTTGCTCTTTTTGTTGTTACATTTCATCGTATTATTTTAGTTTATGTGCTTACATAGACATTTAAAAACTGAAATAACCTCAGCTTTGTTATTCTTATTAACAAACTAAAGCTGGTTTTAGTACCGCTCAAGCCGGTGCTAGGGGGCGTGAGGGATGTTGCGCATATTCATTATCCCTCATGTACAGACTCAATCAAAGCGAGTCTGCAATTTTCTTGTAATATTGTTGTGATTAATGCTTCCGAGGGATCACTTTCCTTCAGATCTTTGCATTTTGTATTGAAAAATCCTTAATAACCTAATTACAGTCCAATATTCAATATAACATTTATGATATTTAATTATCACGACACTGATTTGAAAGTCATATAAAAAAAACCTCATATTTGAAGACGTATAAGTGTCTAACAATTATATTACTTTAATGGGTTCAAAAGTTTCAAATCAATGCAATAATTATAAATGTTCAATGTTTTTCATTTGGCGCCAGTAAAGCAATTACACCTGCAACAACTCATTTTAAGATATCATTAGCTGAGATTTTTCGCATTCAAGAAAGAAAAACATGATTGAAGGCTTGATGTTTACATTTGTGTTGATTCCCTCTTTTTTGGCCATTAATGAAATACAATAAAATTATATCAAATTATAGGCAAATGAGTTCATCTCAATATTTCCTTAAAGATTTGAGAAAACTTCTAAAGACTGTTTTTAGTTGTTATTTATTCTTCTTAAATAATAGTTTTAATGTGCAGGTATTTTAACAAACACTTTCCGTTTTTATTGCCTATTTATATTAGAAATAATAGACAGAATCACCTCAGTAGCTTACGAACAAAATGATCTAAGAACCAAACATATTTAATGTTTCATAAATGTGTCAATTCACCCACTTTTCATAACTAAAAGTAACCTTTTTGAATTAATATTTGAGGACAGTTAATATGAGTTGTTGATTGTTGTTGTTGATGGTGTTGTTGTTTAGATTCTTAGTAAGGTGTTAATTTTGACAACATATATGAATGCAAAACTTGAACAAAAGAAGAAGGCAGCAACTATGTCACGTCCAGCCTCTTGAGTACTCCTCTGAGTAATTTGACATGGCTGGAAAGAATATCCTTAAAAAAAATTGATACCATTTGATGAAAATCTAGACAAATAACTTATGCGCTTAATTGTAGATCATAAAAAAAGTTTTTTTTGAAATGTGTATAATTATCTTAAAAACATGCTAAACGTTTAAACGAGTTTATTTTATATGTGACAAAGTTTTATGTTTTATTAAATGTTGTAGATGTTATTATTTTTTGTTATAAAATTGAACTAGTTTTCTATCATTTTTTCGAATGTGAATCTGATTCAGTAAACTTTTGTAATATTGATCAAAATGTCAGTTAAAAACGAAGTTCAATTACCATGTATTTGAAATGTAATCTGCTACGATTTGTCGCAAGAAATAAGTATGAATCAGTTATGATCATTTATAAAGATTTGTCAAAGAAATGAAGACAAATGAAAAACGATTTATCCTACCATTACTTAATTATATCCCAGCGATTTAATTGTGCGATTTTATACCATGACACAATCTAAACTGTTCAATGAAATACAGGATATTAAGAGATTATTCCGTTAGAACACGCCGATTAAATAAATAATGGCGACAATTGATCATGCAATCAATCTATAACAAAACCTTCTTGATAATACATAATGCAATAGTTAATCTCTCGTTCCCAAACAATACATTCTTATGAGACGTTATTCGAAATTTTAAACGGTAACAGAGTTCGCACTTTCTTAACCTGTGCACAAGTTATATATACTTGTAATATTTTGTCCTTGTATGTACATATTTTTAATCGTAAACGAAAATTCTGGAAACAAAGTGATCCCTCGGAAGCATTAATCACAACAAAATAATATAAGAATTGCAGACTCGGTTTGATTGAGTCTGTACATGAGGGATAATGAATAAGTGCAACATCCCTCACGCCCCCTAGCACCGGCTTGAGCGGTACTCAATTCTCAACACTTTATAGTGCTGGCATCAATGATCCCGAAGAACCAGAAAATATAACAACACTGAAGTGAAGTACGGGGCAACTTTTTACGGCTGCCACACGGCACTTGACACCTGCTGTTGTGAAGTACAAAATTCTGGAAACAAAGTGATCCCTCGGAAGCATTAATCACAACAAAATAATATAAGAATTGCAGACTCGAAGTCTATGAGTTCTTGAAAATATGCATTAAAAACTAAAGACAGACCTATTAGTTTGATACATTGACTACATGTTTTGTTTATTGCATTTTACGATATACTGTCATCAAGGGGGTCATACTATGCGCGCACATCCTCAAAATTCTGATACCGCGAACACTTTTTAAACAGGTATTTTGAACAAAAACGAGTCATGTAAAGCAATCTGAATAGATTTGAATTTAATTTCTTTTGCAAAGAAGATGTCCTTACTTCTAGTTTTAATATTCCAGATATCTTGACTTCCCTTTCTTGTCAGTATTTCGCGTTGAATGCGATTTTGATTCTGAATAGTGCGTACACCCGGCGTTGAAATGTTACAGAAATTGAGAAATTGTCGATTAAACTGAAAGTTTCACACAACTGGAAGGTGTTTATTGTAGAACCTGTTTCATAAATATATTTTCAATCTTTGTTATATTTCCTTTGTACGAATAATGTCTTAAAACGAACTTTTTACAGGATACAGACATTATGATACTGCGAACACTCTAAAAAAAATCAAGATACTGCGTACACAGTCAATGATAAAGAATTTGCCTAAATAGCGGCAAAGCGGTTTGCTGTATGCTTTATATAAAACCTAATTCTATTTACGTCTATCACAGTTGGAAGATTTATTTTCCTAAGTTAAGTTAACTACGTAGAATATGTTTCAAATTGTGCACACGTTTTAGTTTTCTGATAATTACTATACTTTAAAGCTGCATGCCTCCAGATGAGTAAAAATGTTTCAATAAAATCATACTTGAAAAATATATAGATCTACTACGATTTTGGGAAAAGTAATTGATTCAAGTAAAATTTTACATGTTATGTGCGGTTAATGACTGACTTTTAAATATTTACAACTATAGTTTTACTGCGTTACTTACGCAGTAAGGGCTATCTATGCATAATTTGACAACTTTATGGTAATTTACGTTGTTTATAAGTGCCATTGATGATGTGCAAATTGCTTCCTTTTGGTTATTTCACAATATTATACATTTTCAAACTTTTCTTGAAAATTAGCGTAAATCTGGAGGCGTACTGCTTTAAACTTAGTTTGGTATCAAAACATAATAATGTTAAAATCCTAATAGGCATGCTCATGTTCTATAACTGTTCCATGCCATTTTGTGAAGCCTTTCCTTTGCAATTTTGAGATGTAATGATATAATTTACAATGTTAACTTCAAGAGAAATATACTTGTGTCAACATGACATTCCATTTAATAAATGTGCATGCCTTTTGTGTGTCTCTTTCTTGAATTAAGAACAAATTGCATTGAGAATTATCACCATAATGCCTTTTGAAGGACCTCCAATCTGAGATTAAAGATTAAACAATAACAGATTTAACTTGTTTTCAATTGTTATTTTATTCTAATATGATGATAGTATGCAATATAATTATGTAACAAATTTCCCCCAGGTGTATTTTCTTTAAATTTTATTTACGACTTTGTCAAAAGTTAGATTGTAAAATACAATTAACATGATAAGATATATAGATAATTTCATAAAATATTGAAATGTATGATAAAGTTGCAGTTAAAATATCTTGTGTTTTGTCAAATATATATTATATATATCTTATGAATCAGACTTGATCAAAATAGACAAGTAAATAATTCAAACAGCAAATTAAACAAAATGAAGAACGATTTCAAAAGCATGTTGCAGCTGTAAAACGTTGGCCCGTATTTCACTGAAGTTTTATTTTTCTGATTTTTCAGGATCATTGATTCCAGCACATTAAGAGTTTGAGATAAAATACTACTTTTGAAAACCCATTTAGACCGTTACTTTTAAATACCCATTAAGGGGTGAATGAAGGATGTTGCATTTTCCCACCATCCCTCATAAATGATCTGAATCAAACCGGATCTGCAATTTTCATTTAATTTTGTTGGTTTTATTGCTTACCAGGGACTTCAATTTTCAAGACTGCCTCACTTTTAATTAAAAGTACGTTACCGATCAGTTACGAAGGATATTTATAGAAATTCTTGTAGGTCTCGTAAGTAACTGAGTATCTATGTGTAACAAAATAATGAATTGGAAAATATTTTGATATAATGTAAAATTATTATGATTTTTCCGAAACAGTAACCATTTAGACACGTATGAGCATTATGTCACTTTAACTCCGTTAGAGAGTTGCAATGTGGCACAAATGAAATGATGGAGACTCTAACTTGGACCCAAAGTAACAACGGATTGCAGTATATCGAGTGATTTCAAACGTGACAAACATTTATGTTTAAAGGATTTATAAAGCTCGAATAAATTCTATTTTTGTTTTGTTTTTCTTTAATTGTTTAATTCACCCTTTCATGTAGTTTTAAAAATGTTTCTCTGTTTTATATACTCTGCTATTGTTGTATGACAAATATGACATAAGACTTGGCGGATCAACGACCTTTTTATATGTAATCCAATTTACCTGATTCTCTGAACCCCACAATTTTTCGAAACATCTGCGTTCGTCACATATAGCAGGTCATTGTTCCCTGAGACTCATTATTCATAATATAACAGATCTGTACATAGTCTTGTGATAGATATGAAGCAAAGGCAGACACATACGTTTACATTATGAAAGAATATGATGCATTGTCAAATAATTTACATATGTATGTGTTGTGCATAATATTATATTTTCTTTCTCGATTCTTAATATTTTGAAAACATTGTACATGTTTGGAGAATAATATTTCCGCTAATTAATCTTCTTTGTTTGTTTCCTATTCTTCAATTTATCCAAATCCTTTCTTGTGTTTGCTATGATGAATAAACAATGACTTCACTGTTTTGACTGATAATCCAGTTATTACAATTCCGCACGCCAGTACAACAGGTACTATTAGGCTTCAAGAATTGGTAGCTTATTTTTTTCACATGTGATGTACCTTTCTACTTTTCCAAGAATTCAACAGTTTAATATGTTCATTTAATCTATTTCTAAGAACTGTGTTCTGTAGTTTAGTTTGAATTGACAATTAACTAGTTACAAAGCTGTATAGAAACAGGAACAGTGAATTTCATATGAAGTTAACACTAGTCTAGCAGCAAATGTACTACAACAACAAGACGTTTGTAATGATTAAAATGTTGTACATAAAGCAAGTGCATATTTTTTTGCTTTGCTGAATTGAATAAATATGATATATATTAAATTTTGTACAATTATACAATTTATTTTAGTATTATGTTTCTTATAAAAATTTGTGATGATAGCTTTGGCATACAAAATGTCATGAAGAAACAAACATTGTTAAGTAATTTTGATTAAGTCTAAATTTATTAATTAATATAACTGGGTATTTATTCCCGTTAAAATAGAGTGATTTCATGAATTGCTTTTCTTTTCTAAGACTTTTAGAAATGTTATACATTCTGTAATTATTAACACATCGTTAGTTAATGTAATAATTCTGGTAAATATTGCAAACATACTCTTATGTAAAAATTTAAATTAATATCTTACAAAATGTTATAAATGTTCGCAAATATAATATATTCATTAAGCAAACTACCTACGATCAAACGATTTTACTAATAGAACAAATGTAAGTCATTAAATATTAAGCATCATTCAAATAAACATTCCTCCATAATCGTCAAATTACTCTAAGTGATTTAGAATATGAAATTGTTTCATTTTGTCTGCTATTTCCATGGTTATCAATAAAAAAAAAACATAAAAAAGACGAAAATAAAAACAGATATTATAATATTGCACATCAGTACAGCAGGTTTCTGAATTTGTAGCTTTTGCATATACTCGTATTTTGGTGCAAGACACAAATAAAGTGATGTTTTGTTAGTTCTGTATACTATCAATGAAAAGGCCGTTATAGGCTTTCTTTAAGATTTCCATTTTCGACCCGTATACTTTCAATACGAATGTACCGTAATTGATTACAGAACATAAAAAAACAGTCTTAATTATGAAGCCATTTCCCCGTTTGTAGCTATTTCTGTTCATACTTACACCAATTCTAGAGCATTATTGTTAGCACGTTTGCAGTATGTGCGTCTGCTACATCAGATATTTGATGACTTTTTTAACACATGAAACAAAGATTAACATATATAGCCTTATTAAACTTATTAAATGATGCATTCGAATGAGAATAAAACATAGACAAAGCGTTAGGAGGTCCGATGCTTGTTAAGGAAACAGTGTCATGTAGATGACAAAATTGATTTGCCTTATATTATGGTGATAACAAGAGAAATTTTCATAAAAGTAGTAGGTTAAATGTGTATCGTACATTTTTTCTTGTTTTTACTTTATCTAATAATATTTATATGATAAATAACATGAAAAGATATTCATAGTATTGCATAAACAATAACACTGAAAATAAGAATATTTGTCTGTTGGTTTTGTTTGATTCTGAGTCACACAGACACTGTTTAGTCCATACGAATAACTGGTGGAGGAGGACAAAATTAACTTGAAAGTTTTGATTTATACAATTGCACCATTTATAGATTAAGGTTTTCTTGAAAGTTCACGGTATACAATCTTATTTACAGTGATGCTATTACTCCCGAAGTATATTTTTACCCTAATATCGTTAACTCCTTAAAAGGAAAATATATTATTTATAAAACTTCTTTAAAATATGTAAACATTATGCTCATTTTATTATGTTAGATCTTTATTCATGCTCAAAGCATGACTTTTACATTTATGGCGGGAACATTGACTATAAAAGCTCGTGAATTTATTGGGCAATTTTTAGATAAATCGTTTGCAAAAAAGACAACAACAACAGCAACAATGACATCATGCCTATCCAAGGGTATATAGTTGGTGAAGAGGCCAAAGTCAAAATATGCTTACTTTTCCCCATTATTCCTTTGAATTTTATGATTTGCTATGCATGATCGAAAAATAATGCACGTAACCAAAATACATTTCTATAAATATCCAGCGGAAATTTCCTGTAACATGCAATTTTTCAATGAAAAAATGAGCATAATGTCTCTTTAAATTGCAGATAAAATCTTTCGAACATTATAAGTACTTTTACCAAAAATTGTTTCACACTCTTTCAAGCACAAATTATTTCGACTTTGTCTATAAATATTTTAAACATTTTAAAAAAATACTTCCTAAATAGGATAAATCATCCGTTTACACAGTACGTATATGTTATGTTACAAGTATGAGAATGACCAGAAGCATGTTGGAAATTTACAGTGATTATCGTTCCTCAAAAACGATAGATTTTGTATTATTTGATATTGTATTGAACATGCACAATACTAGCATTCATTCCAACGGGACAACGGTTATACAATTAGATGTCAAATTTTAAGTTATTCCTCAATATTTTGCCATCATTTTATTACTTGCTTTAAATTGAATAATAAGCAAGGTTTTATCTCAGACTGATAATCTGTGCTAAGAAGTCTTCGTGCGTACTCGAAATTTCATAAGGTTACCTCACTCAATACAATCATTTGGTGCCATTGTGGCAATCATACTTTCTATTTTCAATGAAACATATCATTACATGCTGATAAAACTACCTTTCAGAGACTGCGGTTTTAGAATTTATTATATACAGAACTTGTTTCACACCAAATTGGTATTCTGTTAAAACAGAAGATACTTAAATGCAACATGAGGTTATTAGGTTAAAACGGAAAAAACTCTAACGTGCTGAAGAAAACCAAATCACTTTGTGATGTAAGGCCGACAAAAAGTTTCTTAGAATCTCTGAATATAATGTGGATATTTTGTTTTACAAACATAATGCAATCAACACATTCATTTAAATGGTTTCAATCTTTTAATTATTATAGATATAACTATATTTTTTAAATGACGCTATGTAATCAAAAGGGAATGACGTGTGGTCTATGTAAGTTTTGTTTGCAATTTCGTTTACGTTTTATGTGCAATAATGTAATTATAGATATTTTTTATAAATATCTAAGTCTATTGGACATAAATATGATAGTTTGGATGAAAATATAACATTTAATATCTATCAAGTTTCCTTTGTCTACCAAAATGTACGAATTATTCACCGTTTCATTGTTTTCAAAGAAACATTAGCTAACTTGAAGTAAAATGATTTGAGCTTATAAAAACATTTCAAAAATATTGGCAGCACAATATGTGAGTAAATGTGCTTATTTTACGTAGAAGTGTAGTTTAATAATTTATGTGACATCTTTTGTTACCGCTTCATTATTTATCTACAATTCTACAAAGACATCAAAACATGTTGAAATGTCAACAGACAAGAACTTCCTTTAAGTTCATCATTCTCATTAATAGCATAAATTGAAACATATGAAGCAGACAGAAATCAAATCCCTGACGAAAGTCCAAACTGCAAAATTGAAATATTGCAGGCTCGGTTTGTTTGAGCTTGTTCTTAAACAGTATTGGAAAGTGCAATTAACTTCTAACGCCTACTAGCACCCGCTTGATCAAAATTTATTCTACATTTAAATACGGTTGTGGCAATTTTGGTCGTTCATCCTAGTTATGGCGCTTTTTTAGCGCTATCTCTTCCTAGTGCGGGAATTACAACTGACCGTCCAAAAGAGCGATCGGAGTTTATAACATTAGTTTATCTGTGATATATAAACTAAATACCAAAATCGCAGTGTTATTATCAAAATTGCTTTATGAGAGAGTTTTGCATTTGTGATGAAGCATTTTCTATTCAAAAGAAAAAAAAACACAAAAAAATGAAGCAAGTACAATATATGTATATTTATGCTTTAAAATGACTACATACATGCAAGTAAATCTAGCTTGAAATAGTTTAATTAATAGCAAACACCAAATAATAATTTATACCGACAATTTTAAGATGAATTTGTCTGCGCGATTATGAACTATTTATATCTAAAATGTGTTTATATCTGTTAAGTCGAGTTTTTATTTATTTTATGTATTCTAACATGCAAAAATTGTATCTAATACAAGATACAAAATTAAATAAGCGGTCATAAATGTAATATAACTCAATTATACCTTTGCTGACCAATCTAACAAATCAAGAGAACAAAATTAGCAGTACCTTAGTTCTATGCAGCCTGCAACCTTTTAGGAACATTATATTATGAGTTATAAATATTTTTGACAGTTATAAATATTTTTGACATGGTTATATTGCAAACAACCGTTTATATACGGTCATATAACCTGTCAGGAATATTTATAACGAGTTTATAATACAGCAAACTTCCTTTTCTTGAAAAAAATGTGAGATTTCTTAGAAAATTGACAGCAGCCGTGTATACAAAACTATAAAAACGTCATGATTATCCAATGTAAAGTGACGTTACACACGTGCAGTATTATAAATGTGAAATATCTTATTTAAAGTTTCTCTTTTGGAAGACATTCAGTAATCTTAGTTATTGCTTTAACAAATTTCCCATTTGTGGTTATATCTGGTCATGAAATGCGCCGGTACCAATTTTAGAGCATTATTTTCAGCAAGTTTGTTGAATGTATGTCTGTAACGTAGGAAGTTCGATGAGCTTTTAACACATCAAACAAAGATTAACATATGTTGTTTCATCACAGAAAATTACAGAAAATAAAACATAGATTAAGCGTCCACAGATCAAATGCATGACAATGAAACAGGTCTATGTAGATAACAATATTGATTTGCCAGTACCAGAAATAGATACAGTGGTGTGCATATTCGTCTAAGAAATATTCTAGAGATAGGTACTTATAAAAATAACCCATTTGTCAGTGCCCTCTTTCGTTTTTGAATCGATTAAACCACTTTACTCACCTTGAACAGAAAATGTGTATACTTAAATACATTTTGTTGTTGCTTTTGTTGTTGTTATTTGAATGAATACACGTTTACTGTTAAACATGATCATTTGCGATTTGTTAGTTACTAAATGGGCAAAATGTGTTAACGTTTGATGTTGCTAATGAAATATTAATAAGTGTTTAATTTAAAATATGTAATTTTATAGGTATTTATTGATAAATGATGCTTAACTTGCTAACAAATATGGTACGTGGTTTTTAAAATGTAAATAAAATCAGATCTACACGGTAAAAATATTTCATATTTGACAAGATCAAACAAATGAATATTATATACTTTTGAGAAATTAAAAACAGCCCCTTATTTTCGGAAATGTTTAAAATTGCGTCCTTCTTTTTAACGATTTGCTCTCTTTTGTTATTAAATTCCATCTTATTTTTAAATTATTGTGCTTATAAAGACATTTTAAAAACTGAAATTGTCTCACTCTTGCTATTCTTATTAACAAAAAAAGCTAGTTTTATATTTTATATAAACGATATTCCTTAAATCACACAATTACTGTCCAACATTAAGCTATTTATAAAAATTGTTTATCGCAAAATCGTTTTGAAAGTCAGATAACACAAAAACATATTTGAAGAAGTATAAGTGCCTAACAACTTTATCACTTAAATGGGTTCAAAGGTTTCAAATCAAGGCAATAATTATAAACGTCAATGTTTTTCATTTGGCGCCAGTAAAGCAATTATACTTGTAACAACTCATTTAAAGATATCATTAGCTAAACCATTTTTGGATTCAAGAAAGAAAAACTTGATTGAACGCTTAATTTATACATTTGTGTTGATTCCCTCTTTTTGGCCATTAATGAAATACCATATAACTATATCAAATTATAGGCAAATCAGTTCTTCCCAATATTCCCTAAACGATTTTAGGAAACTTTTAAAGGCTGTTTTTCACTTTCTTTATTTTCTTTCCTTTAAATGTGTAGCCAGTTTTATTACTTGTCATATAAGATTTCCGTGATTAAGGTGTATTTGTGTTAGAAATGAGAGACAGTATCGCTTTTGTAGCTTTATTAAAAGAAATAATCTAAAACCAAACAGACTTAAATATTAATTTTATAATAGATGTGTCAATTTTACCATTTTACATAATTGTAAAGTAGGTAATTTAACGCATTTGTTCAATCATTTGAGAAACAGTTCATTTGAGTTTTTGTTGTTGTTGTTGTTGATGATGTTTAGATTCTTAGGAGACATACAATTGAATTTAAAATAACGTAAATTATTTTTGCGTGTTTCTGTATTTAATATTATTATTATTGAATTATTCATAAAGAGAAACTGAAATACAAAGTCATTAATGACTGATAAATGTTTGTTTTAGTCTATAACTATTCCTTTGAAATACACGTGCTTTACAATGAATTTGGCACTCGACTAATGTTTCAAACGGAATATATCCAATTTTATTATTCATACATCGTTTCCTTATTTGATTGTTAATTTTAACTCATTTTTGTTCATATCTCGATGATTTGTCAACCTTACAGGCTTTCTCTGTTAACTTACTAGTAATAACCAATTTCTCCGATAAAAACCAACTGTCATATGTCACGACGAAATTTTACCAAGCCCGAGGATCCAAATCCGAACCGATGCTTTCCGTATTGAATTATGAACGCTACTAGATTGGTATATTTGAGTTTTGATATGTATTTACATCAATATATTTTACTTCAATATCTTCAATAGCTCCGCGAAATTAGAAGTTAGGAAGTTAAAGTCTAAAGTCGACTGTCACAAATGATGCCTAAATAAGTGGCCATGTTCGAAGATTTTGAAACATTAAGCATTTGAAGCATGCATTTTAGAAAATCTCGTGCTGTGCAGACTACATTTAGTTTCAATGTAGGTGAAAATATTCTCGAAACAGTGGATCGATATAAGTATCTTGGTGTTGTTCTTAATGATAAAGGGCATATTTCATATCACTGTGAAGCTTTGGCAAAAGGTGCTGGTCGTGCATTGGGAAATATTATTTCTAAAATACATAACTATAAAGAGTGTGGATATAAATCATTTACAAAACTGTTCGAATCATGTGTGATACCAATCTTAGACTATTGTGCTTCTGTATGGGGATTCAAACATTACTAATCAATAGACAATATACAATACCGTGCTATACGCTATTATCTCGGTGTTCACCGTTTCGCCCCAAAACTTGCACTCACTGGAGACACTGGATGGCTACCAAGTAATTATCGCCGTTGGATATCAATAATACGATATTGGAATAGGCTTATTTTATTCAATGGTAATAGGATTACTAAACGCGTCTTCAACATGGACTACAATAAATGCAGAAATAATTGGTGCAGTGACGTTAAAACAGTTATGACAAATTTGATCTTGGTCAGTCAGTTTGAGAACAAAGATAAGCATAGATTACGTTTAGACCAGGATAACTCAATATTATACGGATATTTGGAAAACTGACGAAATTACGAACCTATGTTACCCTTAAGGACAATTTTATAAAAGAAAAATATGTACAGTTAAATTTGAATAAAAATTAAAGATCAATGTTAACTCAGTTTAGGTGTGGCATTCACCCGTTAAGGATTGAAACTGGACGTTATATCAGTGAAACACCAGAGCAGATAATTTGTTTGTTGTGTACCGATAAAATAATAGAAGATGAAAAGCACTTTTTAGTCCAATGTTCCTTTTACAACAACATCAGAGTAGACATTTTTAGTGAACAATTTATGAATGCAGATTTTATGAACAGGAACGATGATATGAAAATGAAATATCTTGTTGTGAGTTTTCCACGAAAAGTAGCTAAATACCTTGTTAATGCTTATCTTAAAAGAAAGAAATCCTTGTTTAATCGTTGAAATATTTATCCTGCAATATTGATGATGTGTACAGTATAATAATTTCATGTGAACTATTTACAATGTTTATATGTTTCAGGTGTCTTATTGGTCCATTGGGCCAGGTGTTGTGTTAAATTATTTAATTTCGTTATTTGTAAACTGTCATACACATGTCACTATAATAAAATATTTACTTACTTACTTACTTACATTAACAGCCATTTCACGTTCAGTCTCTTGGTTTACCTGCTAAAGGGACTCCTTTTTGACATAATGGTTTACCACTTGATGAAGATCAAGATCAATTACTATTGTGCTTAATTTCAGATTATTTATAAATCTGTTTTTCAAAAATAGTGTGCAAAATTATCTGAAACATATAAACGTTTTAAAAGAGTTTAACTGAAATCTTGCAAGGAATCATGTTTTCATTCAATTTCGTCCATGTTATTTATTTCTGTTAATATACTCGTAAAAATATCGATATTGCTGTTTACCTTCTTGTCAAATGCAAATCAGTAAACTTTTGAGAAAAAAAATCGACCTAGTGTAATTGTTTAAAATATCAGTTAAAATCTAAGTTATTATCACGTGTTTAAAAATGTTATCTGCTACAATTTGTCGCAGATAATAGATATTAATCAATTATGATCATTTAAAACAATTTGTCAAGGAAATGAAGAAAAATGGAGAACGATTTCTCCTACCATTACTTAATTCTATTCCAGCGATCAAATTGTGCGATTTTATACCGTGACACAATCTGAACTGTTAAAAGATGGTTCCATTAGAACACGTCGATTAAATCAATTACGCTGACAATTGATCATGCAATCAATCTATAACACGTCCTTCTTAAAAAGAAATAATGCAATATTTAATCTCCCTTTCCAACACAATACAATCTTATAAGACGTTATTCGACATTTTAAGCAATAACGTTAGTTCGCAGTTTCTTAACCTTTGCACAAGTTATACATACTTGTAATATTTTGTCCTTGTCTTGCATTATTTTAAACGGAATTATTGCTCGTTATACCATACTAATAAGTTGTAGTACATTTACAAGCTTAATAAAATAAATTGCTGCTCCATTTTATTTTTTAATAGACCTACAATTTAAGAAACAATTTTGTTGAAAGGAAAAAACAATAAATATCTAATTGAAATACAATCTATGTAAGGAAGAGTACAAAACTTTTCTAAATGTAAATTATCGTAAACAAAGTCTATGAGTTCTTGAATATATGTGTTAAAAACTAAAGACAAACCTATTAGTTTGCTACATTGATAACTTGTGTTGTTATAAGTAGTAATCTTTATTTACATCTCATCATTGTACAGACATATACACAATGTTAAAAAAATTACAGCATAAAAGTACAATGCCACTCCAGCATGGAGTTATAAGAGATGAAAAAATATCACAATATTATAATATAAATATATATATATATATATATAAATACATAAATCATTAGAACAACACGTTTAAGTAAAATAAAACTCCATACATAGACTAATAAAAGGAAACATCGTGACTACCTAAAAGAAGCAATTTAAGATAGTAAGCGTACAACATTAAAACTGAGAAATCGTATAAAAATAACTAAAATAACGATTTTATTTCAGTTAAAAAAACAAACAAACAACAAATTAATAAGAATAGCTAAGAAGAATAGCTGTAGTATTTCATACAAATGTGACAGATAGAAATATTTACATGAATAAGAAGCTATTTACATAATAAAAACCGGCGTCTTTGTAAAATATTAAAACAGGTTTTGGCACAAATACGAATCATATCTATGTTTGTAAAAAGAAAACGGTATTTGTCATCATCAGACAGTGTCGAAAAGCTGTTATTTAAGGAACATGCTTTAGCCAACAAATCCCGCCTTATATCATTGTAAAGAGAACAATTCAAGATAACATGTAATTCGTTTTCTATACTATCAGTATTGCAAAAAGGACAGATCCTGGCTTGCTCTGGTAAGCCTTCATACCTCCCAGTTTCAATCCTTATGGGAGCGACCCCAATACGGAATTTACAGAAAGCAGATCTATGACTTGGTGGTAATATAAGTTTACAGTATTTTTCTACTTTATACTCAGTTTTAAATTTACTATACACTCGTAACTTATTACGTCCACGACCAGAGGGCCCAATAACATTGTTGATTTTGTTATACCAAATACTTATACAATTATTCAATGTTTTCACTTCAACATCATGGGCAAAAGAACGAGGTATAGTACTGATAAAACTGGTGTACAAATGTAAATCATTGACATCATAATAACTTCTAACATGAAAATACCAGTTTCTACATGAGCGACTAGCTTTATTATAAGACCAGAGTGCCAAACGTTTATTAATTCTTGCCGAACTCATACATGATAGCTTAGACCAGTATAAAGAAATACATTTCCATTGTCGGACAATTGGGGGTTTCCAACCCATATCGCCTGCTACACCATCATTAGGTGAATATTTCCCGACACCAAGAAAGAAACGCATAGCTCTGTTATGAACGGCCTCGATACAAGAATATGACCGGAAACCCCATAATGGAGCGCTGTAATTAATAACTGGCCAAACGACGGTGTCGTATAATTTTGTAAAGACATCGTATGGTACACCACCAATGACTTTGCATTTAGCAATTAGCAATCCTAAAGCACGACTGGCACTCTGGGCAACAGATTTTACAGTAATATCGTAATCTAAATGTTCATTAAGTACTACGCCTAAGTAAGTATATCTATCAACAATACAAATCTGATTCGTTCCGCAAGTAAACATAAATTGGGTACATAATTCAGATTTCGGTCGGAAGTGTACAACATTACTTTTATTGGCATTAACATTCATATTATTAAGCGAACACCAGCATTCTAGAGCATTTAATAACACTTGCAGATCCTCTGCTGATTCGGACAGTATAACAATATCATCGGCGTACAGCATAATACAAACATTCTCGGTTTCAATGTCTATACCTTTACCAAATGATTTAAGATAAATGGACAACTCGTTAATGAATAAATTAAACAAAAGAGGTGAAAGGATACATCCCTGACGTAGGCCACAATTAACATCAAACCAACCTGTCCTATGATTGTTAACCCTAACACATGACTTTACCGATACATATAATGATTTTACAGCTCCAAACATTTTACCACTTATGCCTATATCAGATAAGCGCTTCCATAAAATACTTCTATCTATAGTATCGTATGCCTTTTTAAAATCTATGAAAGCACAAAAAGTGGATTTACGTAACTTTTTCCTAGTTTCAATTAAATTTGTTAAGCAAAGTACTTGGTCTGTAGTACTCCGACCTTTTCTAAAACCATTCTGTTCGTCAGAGACCTTATCATTGTTTTCGGACCAAGCATTTAACCTACTATTTAAAATAGAACAATAAATTTTATACATAGAAGGGGCTAGGGCAATACCTCTGTAAGACAAGGGGTCTCTGCATATATGTTATATGTTGTCATCGATCTTATCGATCTTCTATTTTCTTTTGTCGGCTTATAATGAAATATTATTTAGCACTTGTTTTTCAGTGAACGAATTTCATAATTTCATATTTTACTGTTTTAGTAATTCCTTAAAAACGCCAAAAACAGCATAAAGTAAAAGCACGCAGCCTCGCTTGGATTACGTGTGCGACTTGAGAAAATCTTTAATGAATTTGATTGCATATAGACAAAAGGTATATTTGCTATTTTCAATTACTATGTTTTACTGTGTCTTTTTACGTTTAAGGTTGCTTGAATAACCTTTTTTCTTCAAATATTACATCGAGTTGAAAAAAAACATCAAGCGCACGAAAGAATGTGTTTTTCGAAAACCCATATAAATTCTTATTATTCTAGTTAATCTTTATATAGTGTCAATATTCAGAATTGCAATCCCGTGTTATAAAAAGTAATTGACATTCAACCTTTGAGTTATTTATATATGATTTGTAGACTGGGCAGATTTTATGAAAGAGGAGTAAGAAAAAAAATCCAAGACAATCAAATTGTTAAAATGTCGATCAGCATTAATATAATTAAGTATTCAGTATTTATAAAACAAGGATCAAAGCATTGTTTCTTAGAAGTTACTTCAACACGTTTTACCGTGATATAATTAAATAAGCTAACTTAAAGGTAAATTCAATTGATTTGATTCTCCTAAATTTAGAACTATTAATTCTCACATTTTAATTATTACAACTTTAAACTTCGTTTTGTGCAAAAAGATAACGATTATATGGGTACATATAACAAGAACATTTAAAATTGTGAATCTTAGATCTCTACTAATTAGTGTAATGTAATTCCAATGTTTCTGCTTAGACCATTGATAGAATAAGATAATGTTAGGTAATAGATTAAAAGGGTGTTATAAATAAGGGTAAAGTCAAAAATAATGAGGCAAAAATTTGAAAATAGGGTCAAAATTGAAAATTTATATTTCATTTTATTTTTCACCTAAAACCATGTGATATTGATTGATGTTTAATGCCGAGTAATTGGATTTTATCTAACACAACACAAATTGTATAAATCAACATTTTATTTCAACTTATTAACAAAAATTAACAAAACCAATGCTTTATAAAATTGTGTCACTATACTTCCCAATGTTAATTAAATCATATGTTTTTGTTATATGTTAGTAACAGTAGTGATGTTAGGATAAGAAATACACCATTTTTTTTTACCAGAAGTTTTACAACAGAAAAAAATGCTATTGTTGTGTTACAAAAGTCTGATTTTCTTTAATGTAAGTACATCATGTTTTTCTATAGCTGGAGAAAATTGGGCAGAGAAATAAAAAAGTAGTTGTTAGTATGTATTAATAAATACTTTGATGTAAAATAAAGTTTCCAAATATTTCAACCTTTCAAAAAAAAATAATATGCAGTCAAATTTAACTTTGATTTTACATAAAAGCGTTACACTCCTGACATGACTAGCATAAGTTGTTTAAATGATAATAGTTCTTTACAGAAACATTGGAGGTAACAATAACATAAGAAAGACATGTACAGAACAACACTTATGTTTGAAAACATACTGATAGGTTATTAAATTTGAGAATAATTCTTAGAGGAAAGATATGAAGTTGCACTTAAAACCGCAAACAAGTTTCTAACAAGTAAACAATTAGAAAATAAATGGAAATAAAGGTTATAAACATTAATTAAGCTTCTGTTCCTAACCATTAGGAAAATATGAAAATGATTTGTACCATGAAGAATCTATTTCACAAAAAAAATTACAGTAACACTTTAACATTTGAGTGTTACACTCCTGACAAATTCAGGCAAGACACTTAATATCTTAAAATATTGATTTAAAAACTTTTACAATGAAATACTTAAGACAAGTATTAAGTTTTCTATGTTAATTGTTCCTTTTTGTTTGTCTTGCCTTTTTAAAAACACTTTGATAAAACCTTTTATAAATCTTTACTATATATAAATGTTAACCATCTGAGTGTAAAGATATTTTTTTGTATATATGACAATGTTCTACTTGCTTTTCTACCCCTGTTTCATTACCATACTGGTTTAAGAGGACATTTACTTAAATAAAAGGATAAAAAGTAAACTACAAATTTAAACTACAAACATTAACATGAACTGTCAAAATGTGTTTACACTCCTGACACAAGATGTGCACTTGACACTGTTTATTTTGAAAATATATGATTTCTTGGATTTTAAGTCATTCAGGTTAAATTTAAGCCTGATTCCGCGGCCAGGAAGAAGAATTGGCATTTTTGAGCTTCTGAACAATATCTTCCAAAGACTGCCAGGACACATCCTCTTTGGCTGGCCAAAACTGTACTCGTCAGCACCTCCGCTTGCTTTAAGGAACCTAACTTGGATGTCATCATCTGCCCTGTGATATTACCTATTCAATAAGTAGTTAATATAATTTAAATGAGTTTATTTGGTCAAAGAAAAACAATTTCATTTCAAATTCTAAAAAATTCCGTCATAAAGTTACTGAGGAAACTAATGAAAAGTATACAAAAACAACAATAACCCACCTTAGCAATGTACAGATATGTTTTTCTGTTTTGACTTGAGAGCTACAGCTACAAAATCTTCAGGGTTAAATCTGCAATATGATAATTAAAAGGTTTTATACTGTGTCTTTAAAAGATACACATCTATAATTATTGGTAAAATTCTTCTGACAAAGAACAGAAACCTGCTTAAATTTATCCTTTTATATAAGATATTTATTTTGTCTTACCTATTTAACCGCTGCAAGCTAACATAATGCTCAATTTCTGGAATGTAACCAACGACAAGTGTTGGTATGTTACTGTCTCCATCTCCAATGCTTATGTTAGGAGTATCCCCATGAACAACATCTATCTTGCAAGACAGTGCTTTGCACATATTCTGTAAACACACATGGTCTGCATAGGTTCCATTCTTTGACATTTTTTCAATATATTTGGTTAAGTCACTTGTCAAGAACTGCTCTAATTCCAATTTGTCAGTCTGAAAAATAAAATTGTAAATTGTATCTTTTTTGAATCTTTGATTTAAAAATATAAAATTACAAGTTTTTTAAATTAAAAATTTAATAATTAAATGAATTTCAGGCATGACTTTAAAACTAAGCTTTATAATAAATACCTCTGATAAATTTTGCATGTGATGAATTACTTTGCTTCTCAACTGCGTGTGAGTATGTTCAGTCATCCCCAGGGCATCTAACTGATCACTGATGGCCCAAAAGAAACAATTGCCGTCATCCTCGAAAATCTCCCCAACCCTTTTCTGCGAATTTTATTTTCAAAATTCACTTAGAGTTTTCATTTTTATGCTCTGTTGAGTTGTTATAAGACTCAATGCTTTCTGTAAGCACACCTCTCAGGTTAGTCTCTCTCTCACAATGGTTAGTATTACTAGCTACTACTTTATTTAAGGATAGGTATAAAGCAAAAGCGGAGCAAAATGCAGTGTTTTTAGCAAAATTCAAAGGGTTAAAATAAAAGACTAAGGACTACAAAAAGCAAAGCAGAGAAGCAAGCAAAACTGAAAATTGAATATGTAGGAACTGCATGCAAAAATGTGATAGCAAAAAATGATTGCAGAATTAACAGTAATTATCATAGATGAAAAAAAAAAAATTACTGTATGTCTTTATTGTTTTATTGACTTGGTTACCATTTAGAAATAATGTCAAATCTTATCATACTAATTGGCATACTTGTTTAAATGAGTTTTATAGGATTTAAGAATTGAAAATTGTCAAGGATACAATGATCAGATGATACTGTATCAAGTTCATGATAAATTTTGTTCTTCATGGATTGTTTTACCTGTAGCCAAACTAAAGTGTTTTTGGATTTTTTCTGTACTGACTATACAAGCAGTGACCCTGTTGGCCACCAGTACAGACAACACATATACAACTCAGGTCATAGCAGGTGAGCACATCTGTACTTGGGTGATGCTGGGAAATCATATGAAAAGAATGTGTTCCTTTCAGAGACTTAAGAGTTTGTTTGATCTTTGGTACGGATATCTTGATTTTCTTGTATGGCATGAAGATAATCTTTTGATTGATCTTCTCATTTGGATTTTGAGAAAGAGCAAGATATACTTGGTAGGCATTGTTTATGACTTTGCCTCCAAGAATGAGACGTTCCAGCTTTCTTTTGATTCCAGCACCAATGCCATCACTTTGACCTTTGCCATGTCCAGACTCCATGAAATGGTAGATAACCTTGATGTCAAAAGTTTCTTGAAGAAGTGTGATATGATTAAATGCTTTGCTGCATTTGTATTGCGCTGCACAATTGTCAGTGAACCTATGGATAACCTTTAATGGACAAGGACCTGGGTTCTTTGCAAGATGACCTATCAACTGTGTTGTAAATGTATAAACAACATCGGCATTGTGTGCTAAGTAATCAGATAGAAAAACAATTGACTCTTTCACAATCACTGGATTTTCTATTGTACTTTGTGGGTCATGTCTTTTTCAATTTTGTCCGTGTTGGGCTTTCTTTAGGGATTCTGTATTTATCTATGTTACTATAAAAACCGATGTAATGTAACTTGTTTTGTAGTCCAGTGAGCTGATTTCTATCTCATCTTGAGGTTGTAGGAGAAATGTTCTCTGAAAAGTCCATAACAACCAAGCAGTGGTCCAGAGGAAGGTCTGAAAGTAAGTAGGCTTTCCATTTTATAATTGGAAATTTGCTCTAAATAAATGGCTTGAATGACTTTTCAAGAGATTTAGCAATATCATGTACAAGATCTGCAACACTGCAGGTCTTTTCAGCTTGTATCCAGCGAGTTGTATGCTTTTTTATCTCCATCTTTAGAAATATTAACGACTCTTTTGAGGACTCCCATTGGTAGTACTTTGCCACAACACTGTTTCAGGCACATGCCTGAACAAGTGGTTTCATAGGTGTTGGACAACGATAGCAGTTCCACAATCGAACACATTGCCTAATCAACACATGAATTTTAGGGATGTCTTCAATATGGGCACAGAGAATAAAGTTTGACAGCTTTTAGGGGTGGCTTTTTAATAATGGCATTGACTGCTGCTGGGCAATCTTATTCAAATTGGCTTCAACTTTTTGTTCAAAATTGAAATCTTTTGTGCAAAGTGACATACAGACTCCCTTCTGCATGTCAAGTTCTAACCGTTTGAAATTTCTTAGGAATCATTTTTCTTAAAAGTGCTGAATTCTCCTTACCCTATAATCTGGAATTGAATAGCTTTTTAAAGCTCCTTGAACAAATTTTCCAATTTTTGTACAGAGCAGATGAACGGCTTTGGAACATGCCTGCCCATCTATCAAAATTGGTTTGTCCTTTTTGTTTGGCATTTTCTTGAATGTTCGTCAAAAGGAAAGCTTAGGTAGTTTTGGGCATCCATGATTGTTTAAATTGAGTGGTTTTGACAATCTTTTTGCTTGTTTGTTTTTTCTTCGTTTGTATTCATTTAGTGATTTTTTGCTATTCCAGAGTGAAGTGCTTTTTTTCTGAAAAAGCCAACTTCTTTTTTGCACCTGCCTGTTCCTTGTTAGGCCTTCCTTGTCTTCTTAATTCAAGAGTTTCTAGCAGATTTTCAGTACCTGGACTAGATGTTACTCAAATTAAGCAAGACCTCCTCTTAGGTGTAGCATGTTTTATGATATGGCTCATTGTTTTGGCCCAGTAGTTGGAATCTTCAGGCAAGGACTTTCGAACACGTTCAGCTCTTTTGCGTAATGTTGAATGTTGATCAACTTTCTTTTTACAACTGTACCTCACATTTGTGTTTGCTGTTTCAATGTTTAGTGTTTTGCTTTTACGTTTCCTACTGTCTTTTGTCCACTTTCTTTGCTTTACTTTACACTCTCTGTCAAAATTCTCATCATTTTCTCTCTTCAATTTTTGTTTAGATTTATATGCTTTGTTCTCTGTTTTTTTCTTTTCTTTTAATTCAAGTAGCTTTTGTTTATAGACAGGGTCATTTTTAAGTTTTTCACGGTATTTACGAACCCGTTCTTTTGAAGATTTTGTTGTTTTTTTCTTTGTTTGTTTCTTGTCATCATCTTGTTTTTGTCTTGTTATATTTGTAGAAACATGTGATTTTAGAGCTCTTTCAATAGCAGGAAGGCTTACTTTTAGTTTTTTCATACTTACTTCAATTGTTTATAAGACTGCTGAAAATAAAACAAAGTTAACTACAATTGCTGAAAAAAGAAAAAAAAATGTCAGGAGTGTAACACTTTTCACTATTCTCACATATTAACTTATATTGCATACAAATTCTTCAATAACTGTATATAAATGCTTTGTTCTGCAAAGAGTATATATATTATTTTAATTTCTCAATAATTTACTAAGTGTATTATCATTAGATTATATGATTATACTTGTCAATAGTAGACATTTAGGAAATTTTGATGTTATTTAAGTAAATATACTTAATATCAGAACTTAAGCATTGTTTTTTTAAAAAAAAAACTACTAAATTACCTTTCCTCATGAATAGTGGCAAGAATCATTTTTAGATATGAAATTTACATGTTATATTCATGAAATAGTTACAAGGTTAAAAGATGCAAAAATAGTGTTACACTCCTGACGTCACTTATGATCATGTACAGAAAGTACATGATTTAGTTAACTTGAACTAATGTCACTGCTGACATCACTTGGACTCATGTTTCTGAAAAAGAAAGAATATATTTATATAACACCATGTATGCAATAAGGAAATCAGTAAAAGTACAAGATGTTACACTCCTGACACTGAGCACTGTCATTATTTTAAATCGAAACCGAGTCAATAACATTTAAAGCATAGAAAAAAGAGAATTTATATCCTTAACTATATACAATGGTCAAAATGTTAGAAGCAAGGAAAAGCTGTTAATAACAAAGAAATAAGCAGAAATTTTACTGTTAGTACAAACCATGCATTTTTTAAAGTACATTTTATTTTACAACGACTGACTTTAGTGACTGGATAACCAAGTGGGATACCTACATTTTACAAAAAAAATAAGAAAAAGCAATTGCAAGAGCATTAGATATATAACATAAGTAACAAAAATTGTCATTTAAGAAACTGTTTTTCTGTATCAGGAGTAGAGAATCATCATTTGTGTAAAATGTCACACTAAAAGTGTTACACTCCTGACATTTTTGGGTAATTTTTTTCTTGCAAATTTTTCACTTGTAGCATGATGTCCCTTAAACTTGGCATATTTTACAACTCTGATAGATGCTATATTTAGCACATATAACAATATATACATCTATTAAAATATTAGTCTGGGTAGCCTTTAAATGTTTGGCCTCATTATTTTTGACTTTACCCATAAGAGAATCGCATTCTGGAGCATGCGTTGCGTTATTTTGTCAGTTGTTCTTATTAAAGTGATCAAACGTTACATTTAAAAAAAGCATATTCCATTTTTCCCCAAATAGACTTCATATTTAGTGTTCAAACCGTCTACAGTTATTTGGTACGCTTTCCACTCGCGGTTACAAAATAAACGCACTGTTTGATACAATTTTAATAGTCCTCAGAACGAGTCTTGTTTTGCATTTTGCTTTGTTAATTCACCATACTATATATTTTTACCTGTTGCTCTGTTTAGCATATAAACCTATCGTTTAAATGTAATTCTACTTTGAACAAAATATTCATAGTAACTATACAAAGCCTTGATATAGTTTTTAGGATAATAATTAGCTGTGATCAGGAATAACGTTCAATGTCATACTTTCTATTTCTGGCCTGGAGTTTTTAACTTGAAAACGTAACAAAAAGTCATTTACATATATGTACACATTTCTACTTTTTAGACAACCATACTTAACTTTTGCATATCTTTGCTAATTGGAAGACAGAGAAAAAAATAGTAAAAGAACAGTTTTTTTTTGCTGATACTTTAAAATTAGTAAAACGAAAAAGAATAACGTGTAGTCTCAATTTAAAAATTATATGGATGAATGGATACATGTAAAAACAAAGCGAACTAAAAATTAAATTCCACTTGTATAAACCAATGTTATATGTAGCTTATCTAATATTTAACACGATTTGAAGTAAATATTTTATCGTAGAATCACAGCATGAACTTGACATATGATTCATAAGATCCAATATTTTATCCGATTGTTGTACATTACATCAAATATAAACTTAAATATTGTTATTTTTCAAGGCAGTTAAGCACAAATGACATATGGACATATGACATATGAAGTTAAATACAATTTTCTGAATTACACACAAACATAAATAGGAAGGTTGATTTAAATTTATTTGATTACAAACTAAACTTAAAGTCCTATGAAATATATGTAAGTGTGCAGACCTATGTTCCGAAATTATTTGAAGCCACTAAGGTATATAAAATGTATTGTTGTGTCTAGCAGGCACAACAAGGTATGATTTGTCAAACAATTTAGCTTTTTACAGACTGAAAATTTTCTCTAAGTGGATGCTAAGCAAATCAGGTTAATCAAGATAAAATCAGGAAATTGAACAATTATGATTATAATTTATGTACTTAATATTCAGAAATGTGTCTGTTTAATGAAAGTAAAGCGGAAATTGAATAAAGGAAGAAAGAACATTCATTTTATTACATGTAACCCTGTACAGAATTTATTCCTTAACCAAACATATGTCACGTAGTTAGCAATGTATGGGAAGCAAGTCATTAAAAACTACGAATTTAAAAAGAATTACAGAGAATAATGAATTGTTCTCTTCCTTTTTAGTCGTTTTGCCCTTTTACCCTCCTTGTCTGATAAATGAAACTGTAACTAAAATAGAATAATAGTTTTGTCTTTAATCAGCTTGAAATAACGACACTGTACCACAGTCAATGATAAAGCATTTGCCTTAAAAGTGTATCTGCTTTGATTTGCTTAGTTTAGATTACTACGTAAGTTAATACGAGTAAACTGACTGCCTAATTGGAAACAAACTGTTCTTTAGAGGAACGGTGAATAATTAATACAGTAAACGAAGACAAAAAGTTGATTAAAAAAGAAATTGTCACTAAAATGTTACTAAAAAGTGTTTTAATTAGAAAGCTTTACTTAGGATGTAGGCGTCAAAGGAATATGTTTCGAATTTTGCAAACGTTTAAGTCTTCAAATGATTACTTTACTTTAAACTAAGTGTGGTATCAAAACATTAAAACGTTTAAATCTTAATAGGCATGCTCATGTTCTATAACTATTCCGTGCCATTTTGTGAAGCCTTTCTTTTGCAATTTTTAGATGTAATTATATATTTTTCAATGCTCCTTTCAAGAGATATATACTTGTGTCAACATTACAGTCCATTTAATAAATGTGCATGACATGTGTGTTTCTTAAATTGAGAACAGTGCATTGAGAATAATCGCCGGAAAGCCTTTTGAAGGACCTCCAATGTTAGATTAAACAAAAACATATTTTACTTGTTTTCATTTGTTATTTTATTCTAATATGATGATAGTATGCAATATAATTATGTAGCAAATTTCCCCTGGTATACTTTTCTTTAGATTTTATTTGAACCACTTTGTTTAAAGTTAAAATGTGAAATGAAATAAATATGATAAGATAAACAGATAATTTCATAAATAATTGAAATGTAAGATAAAGTCGCAGTTAAAATAACTTGTGTTTTGTCAAATGTGTATAATATATTTTTTTAAGAATCAGACTTGGTTAAAATAGACAATTTAACAGCAAATTAAACAAAAATGAAGAACGATTTCAAAAGTTTGGTGCAGCTGTAAAAGTTGCCCCGAATTTCAGTGCAGTTTTATTTTTCTGATTTTTCAGGATTTATGATTTAGCATATTAAGAGTTTGAGATTAAATACTACTTTTGAATACCCATTTAGACCGCTGCTGGGGTGCATGAGGGATGTTGCACTTTTTCACATCCCTCATGAATAAACTGAATCAAACCGTATCTGCAATTTTCATTTAGTTTTGCTGCTTATTGGTTCCAAGGAACTTCAATTTTCAAGACTGTCTAACTTTTAATTAAAAGTACCTTACTACCGATCACTTACGAAGGAAATTAATAGAAATGCTTGTAGGTCTCGTAAGTTAATGATTATCTATGTGTAACAAATTAATGAATTGGAAATTTTTTTATAATAAATGTAAAATTATTATCATGATTTTTTTCTAAACAGTCATCATTTAGACACGTATGAGCATAATGTCACTTTAACTCCGTTTAATCATATTGAATAGAAAGTTGCAAGTGGCACAAATAAAATGATGAATACTCTAACTTGGGTCCAAAGTAATAACGGATTGCAGTATATCGACAGATTTCAGACAAACGTTTATGTATAAAGGATTTTTTAAAGCTCAATTAATCTCTATTTGTGTTTTGTTTTTCTTTAATAGTTAAATTCACCATTTCATGTAGTTTCAAAAATGTTTGTTTTATATTCTCTGCTATTGTTGTATGACCAATATGACAAAAGGCTTGGCGGATCAACGACCCTTTCACTATGTAATCCAATTTACCTGAGTCTCTTGAACCCCACAAAATTTTGAAACATCTGCGTTCGTCACATATAACAGGTCATTGTTCACCGTGACTCATTATTTATAATATAACAGATCTGTACATTGTCTGGTGATAGATTTGAAGCAAAAGCAGACACATACGTATACATTATCAAAGAATATGATGCATTGTCAAATAATTTACCTCAAATAAAAACATTGTGAAAGACCTTACACGGCCGTTTAAAACTTCCTAAATGTTCCTTATTCGATGTAATCATTATCGTACATTAAGTATTTTTATACTCCAAACGATGCAAATAATTCGATAAATATGTGTTGTGCATAATATTATATTTTCTTTCTCGATTCTTAATATTTTGAAGACATTGTACATGTTTGGAGAATAATAGTTTCGCTTATTAATCTTCTTTGTTTGTTTTCTGTTCTTCAATTTTTCCAAATCCTTTCTTGTGTTTACTATGATGAATAAACAATGACTTTACTGTTTTGACTGATAATCCAGTTATTACAATTCTGCACGCCAGTACAACAGGTACTATTAGGCTTCATGAATTGGTAGCTTATTTACCCACATGTGATGTAGCGTTCTACTTTTCCAAGGATTCAACGGTTTAATATGTTCATTTAATCTATTTCTAAGAACTGTGTTCTGTAATTTAGTTTGAATTGACAGCTTAACTAGTTACAAATCTGTATTGAAACAGGAACAGTGAATTTCTTATGAAGTTAACACTAGTCTAGGAGCAAATGTACTACAACAACTGGACGTTTGTAATGATTAAAATGTTTTACGTAAAGCAAGTGCATATTTTATTTTGCCATGCTGAATTTTATAAATATGTTAATATATTTGTACAATTATACAATTTATTTTAGTATTATGCTTCTTATAAAATATGTGATAATGGTTTTGGCATACAAAATGTCATGAAGAAACAAACATTGTTAAGCACTTTCAATTAAGTGTAAATTTATTATCTATATAACTGGATATTTATTCCCGGAAAAAATAGAGTGATTTCTTTTTGAATTTTGTCTGAATTTCTTTTCTTTTCTAAGACTTTTAGAAATGTTATACATTCTGTAAGTATTAACAAATCGTTAGTTAATGTAATAATTCTGGTAAATATTGCAAAATACGCTTATGTAAAAATTTAAATTAATATCTTACAACATGTCATAATCACTAACAGATTTATGTTAACAAAACTCATATTTTCATTAAGCAACCTACTTACGATCAAACGATTTTACTAACTGAACAAATGTAAGTCATTAAATAGTATGAATCATTCAAATAAGCATTCCTTGCCATAATCGTCACAGTACAATTAGTGATTAGAATATGAAATTATTTTGGTGCAAGACACAGATAAAGTGGTGTTTTGTTAATTCTGAATACTATCAATGAAAATGTCGTTGTAGACTTTCTTTAAGATTTCCATTTTCGACCTGTATACTTTCAGCACGAATGTACCGTAATTGATTACAGAACATAAATAAGCAATTAATTATGAAGCAATTTCCGGTTTGTAGTTATTTCTGTTCATACTTTCATCAATTCTAGAGCATTATTGTTAGCAAGTTTGCTGTATGTGCGTCTGCTACATCAGATGTTGGATGACATTTTAACACATGAAACAAAGATTAACATATATAGCCTTATTAATTGATTCATCTGGATGAGAATAAAACACATACAAAGCGTCCGGAGGTCTGATGCGTGTCAAGGAAACAGTGTCATGTAGATGAAAAACTTGATTTGCCGTATATTATGGTGCAAGCAAGAGACATTTCTATAAAACTAGAAGGTCAAATGTGTATCGTACAGTTCTTTCTTGTTTTAAAATTATCTTATATTATTTATATAATATATATTAACACGAAAAGACATTCATAATATTGCATTAACAATAACACTGAAAATAAGAATATTTGGGGTGTTTTGGTTGTTTTTCATTCTGAGTAACGTAAACACTCTTTAGTCCATACGGTTAACTGGTGGAGGAGAACGAAATTAACGTGAACATTTTGATTTCTACAAAGATTAAAGTTTTCGTGAAAGTTCACGGTATACAATCTTTTTTACAGTGATGCTATTACTCCCGAAGTATATTTTTTACCAATATATAGTTTACTCCTTTGAAGGTAACTATATTAGTTATAAAACTCCTTTAAAATATGTAAACATTATGCTCTTTTTATTATATAAGATCTTTAATCATGCTAAAAACATGATTTTAACATCTCTTTGGTGGGAACATTGACTATAGATGCTTGAGACTTTATTGGACAACTGTTCAAAATTCATACTCGACAATTTTAAGAACCATTTTTCTACAATATAATGAACTATTTATATCTTAAATGTATTTATATCTGTGAAGTCGAGTTTTTATTATTCAATTTATTCTAACATGCAAAAATGCTATCATATACATGATACAAAATTGAATAATCTGCCATAAAGGTAATATAACTCAATTATACCTTTGCTGAACAATCTTACAAATCAAGAGAACAAATTAACAGAACCTTAGTTCTATGCAGCCCACAAAATTTAAGGAACATTATATATGTAGATGTAAATAATTTAAAGTTTCTCTCATGGAAGACATTTAGTAAATTATAGTTTACTTATTGTTTTAACAAATTTCCCACTTGTAGTTATATCTGGTCATGAAATGCGCCGGTACCAATTTTCTTTGCAAGTTTGCTGAATGTATGTCTGTATCGTAGGAAGTTTAAAGAGCTTTTAACACATCAAACAAAGATAAACATATGTTGTCTCATCAATGAAAGTTACAGAGAATAAAACATAGATTAAGCGTCCAGAGGTCTAATGCATGACAATGAAACAGGTCTATGTAGATAACAATATTGATTTGCCAGTACTAGAGAGAGAGATACAGTGGTGTGCATATTCGTCTAAGAAATATTCTAGAGATAGGTTCTTGAAAAAATAACCCGTTTGTCAGAGCCCTCTTTTGTCTTGGATCGATAAGACCACTTTACTGACGTTGAATACTTGAATACGTTTTGTTGTTGCTTTTGTTGTTGTTATTTGAATGAATACTCGTTTACCTTTAAACATGAACATTTGCGATTTGTTAGTTACTAAATGGGCATAATGTGTTAACGTTTGATGTTGCTAATGAAGTATTAATAAGTGTTTAATTTAAAATATGAAATTTTATAGGTATTTATTGATAAATGATGCTAAATTTGCTAATAAATATGGTACATGCTACTTAAAAGGTAAATATTTTCAGATCTACACGGTAAAAGTATTTCATATTTGACAAGATCAAACAAATGAATATACTTATTATGAGAATTAAAAAAAAATAAAAACAGCCCCTCATTTCCGTAAATGTTTTACATTGCGTCCTTCTTTTCAATGATTTGCTCTCTTTTGTTGTTCCATCTTTTTTTTAAAATTATTGTGCTTATATAGACATTTTAAAAACTGAAATTTTCTCACCCTTGCTATTTTAATTAACAAAATTAAGCTAGTTTTATATTTTAAATAAACGATATTCCTTAAATCACACAATTACTGTCCAACATTAAGATATTTATAATAATTATTTGCTTATCGCGACATCGTTTTGAAAGTCAGATAACACAAAAAAAACATTTGAAGACGTATAAGTGCCTTACAACTATACCACTTAAATAAGTTCAAAGGTTTCAAATCAAGGCAATAATTATGAACGTTCAATGTTTTTCAGTTGGCGCCAGTAAAGCAATTATACTTGTAACAACTCATTTAAAGATATCATTAGCTGAAACATTTTTGCATTCAAGAAAGAAAAAACTTGATTGAACGCTTGATTTATACATTTGTGTTGATTCCCTCTTTTTGGCCATTAATGAAAAACAATATAACTTTATCAAATTATAGCCAAATCAGTTCTTCCCAATATTCCCAAAACGATTTTAGGAAACTTCTAAAGGCTTTTTTTTCTTCCTTCTTTTTCCCTTTAAATGTGTAGCCAATTTTATCACTTGTTATATAAGATTTCCGTGATAAGGGCCTATTTGTGTTAAAAATAAGAGACAGTGTCGCTTTTGTAGCTTTATTAAAACAAATAATCTAAAACGAAACAGACTTAATTATTAATTTTATAATTATTATAGATGTGTCAATTTTACCACTTTTCATAATTGAAAAGTAGGTAATTTAACGCATTTGTTCAAACATTTGAGAAATAGTTGATTTGAGTTGTTGTTGTTGTTGTTTAGATTCTGAGGAGTCGTACAATTTAATCTAAAATAACGTGAATTTTTTTTGCAAATTTCTGTATTTAATATCTAATTATTCATAAGAGAAACTGAAATACAAAGTCATAAATGACTACGACTATACCTTTGAAATACACGTGTTTTACAATGAATTTGGCACTCGACTAATGTTTCAAACGAAATATATGCAATGATATTATTCATACATTGTTTTCTTATTTGTATGTCAATTCTAATACATTTTTGTTCATATCTCGATGATTTGCCAACCTTACAGGCTTTATCTGTTAACTTACTAGTCATATGTCACGACGAAATTTTACCACGCCCGAGGATCCAAATCCGAACCGATGCTTTCCGTATTGAGTTATGAACGCTATAAGATTGGTATATTTGAGTTTTGATATGTATTTACATCAATATATTTTACTATCTTCAATAGCTCCGTGAAATCAGAAGTTAGGGAGTTGATGTCTAAAGTCGACTTTTATAAACAATGCCTAAATAAATGGCCATGTTCGAAGATTAAAAATAACATACAAACACAGTATTCTGGAGAAAATACGTGCGGGCGTGATAAGCATTCATGACTCAGTCGCAATTTTGTAAAGTTAACAGCCATTTAACGTTCAGTGTCTTGGTAAACGTGGTAAAGGGATTCCTTTTTGACATGGTTTACCACTTGATGAAGATCAAAAACCAATTACTATTTTGCTTAATTTCAGATTATTTATTAAAACGTTTTACAATAATAGTGTGCACAATTATCTGAAACATATAAACGTCTTTAAAGAGTTTAACTGAAATCTTGCAAAGAATCATGTTTTCATGTAATTTTGTACAAAGTCATGTTATTTATTTCTGTTAATATAGTCGTAAAATTAAAATCGTTGTTTACCTTTTTGTCAAATGCAAATCAGTAAACTTTTAAAAGATTAATCGACCTAGTGTAATTGTTTAAAACATTAGTTAAAATCGAAGTAATCACCACGTGACTGAAAAATTCTATCTGCTATAATTTGTCGCAGATAATAAATATAAATCAATAATGATCATTTATAACGATTTGTCAACGAAATGAAGAAAAATGGAGAACAATTTCTCCTACCATTACTTAATTCTATTTAAGCGATTAAATTGTGCGATTTTATACCGTGACACAATCTAAACTGTTCAATGAAATACCGGATATTAAAAGATTATTCCGTTAGAACACGTCGATTAAATCAATTACGGTGACAATTGATCATGCAATCAATCTATAACACATCCTTCTTAATTTGTATTTAATCTCCTGTTCCCAAACAATACATTCTTATACGACGTTTATTCGCACTGTCTTTACCTGTGCACAAGTTATTCATATTTGTAATATTTTGTCCTTGTATTGCATTATTTTAAACGGAAATATTTCTTGTAATACCATACTAATAGTACGAACTTAATAACATTAATTACTGCTCCATATTATTTGGAGGTTTATTAAAGAAACAATTTTGTTGAAAGGACAACACAATAAATATCTAATTTAAGGAAGAGTACAATACTTTTCTAGATAGACATGATTGTAAACATAGACTATGAGTTCTTGAATATATGCGTTAAAAAACTAAGGACAACCCTATTAGTTTGATACATTGATTATATGTTTTGTTCATTGCATTTTACGATATGTTGTCATCGATCTTTTTTCTTTTTTCAGCTTATAATGAAATATTATTTAGCACTTGTTATTCATTGAACTGATTATATAATTTCATAATTTTATTGTTTTAATAAAATGGAGAAAAACGGAATCCCTATAGAACGGCTCAAACAAAGTAAAATCATGCAGCCTCGGTTAGATTACGTGTGCGACTTGAGAAGTCTTTAATAAATTTGATTGCATATAGACAAAAGATACAGTTTATTAAATATCAGCTTCAACTTTTATCTCAACTTATGTACGAATTACATGTTTTGTTTTACTGCGTCTATTTTACGTTTGAGATTGCCTGAATAACATTTTGTTTCAAATGAAATTATAATATCGAGTTAAAAGTAATGATTCCAGCTGCATGAATGGAGTTTTTTCCAAAATACAACAGAAACCCTTATTAATGAAGTGATATATTTATGTAGTCTGAATACAATATTAAATAAAAACTGATTTATATATGATTTCTAGACTGCGGCAGCTTTTATGAAAGATGAGAAATTACTTAATTAAATTTTATGCTGGTCAGCTTTTAAATAAGTTGATTGTCTCGGAACTTTTTTCTTACCTAGATTTAATACAAAATAACTCATTTAAAATAGCATTAACAAAATTTCGATTATCGTCTCATGATTTTATAATTGAAAAAGGAAGACACCTCAATATCCCAAGAAATGAACGAATATGTTAGAAATGTAATATAAATATAATACATGTAATAGAAAACGAGTATCATGTTATTCTAGTGTGCCAAAAATATAATGATTTACAAAAAACTATTTCAATCCTTATTTTTGTAACTGGCCTGCAAAACAAAAGTTTATTTCACTTATTGCTTTGGCCTCTGCTCAAACTATTAATGTTAGTAAATTAATTTTTAAAGCTTCTTAATAACAATAATTTCCAGGCTTGAATATTGTTAAGAAACCATTTTTGACAGATGTTTTCTAATATTTATGTTCACCTTATCACAGAAAATGTTAAAATGTAAGAGATATTTTTTACAAAATACTTTGCTACACATGTACTTGCCATTATAAATTAGTATAATATGCGATTTGATATGGCTATGAATGCTATAACATTTTTATGCTTAATTAACATTATGTTATGCTATATATTATGATCTAAGAAAAATGGTATGTCGTGGAAATTCATCATGAACTGGACGTATGATTCATTAGATCCAATATTATAAATATTTTCATATAAAATCTCATTCTGTATTACGTATAATACAGTTGGAAAATTTGTTTTTCTAAGTTTAGATAACAACGCAGAATAATACGAGAGGAACTGACTGCTTTATTTTGAAACAAACTGGTCTTTACAGAAAAAGTAAATAATTGAGTCAGTTAACGAAGACAAAGGTGAATAAAAAGGAATTGACACTAAAAATGTATTTAATAAGGAAGCTTTGCTTAGGGTGTAGGCGTCAGAGAAATAAGTATATGTTACGAATACTGCACACATTTTTGTCTTTCAATATTTACTTTACTTAAAACTTCATGTGACATCAAAATCATGGCATCATGTTAAAATTTTTATAGACATGTCAATGTGATATTGCCATTCCGTTTCTACAATTAAATGCATTTTAGAGATGTAATAATGTAAATTAATATTATCACATTTTACAAATTGAATGTCAACTTCAAGAGACAGATACTTGCGTGAACATGCCAGTCCATTTGATAACTTTACATATGCGTTTCTCTCTTTAATTAAGAACAAATTGCATTGAGAATTATAACCACGAAACCTTTTGACGGACCTTCAATGTGAGATTAAAAGATTACAGCGTTTACTTGTTTTCAATTGATGAATGTATGCAATATAATGTAGCAAATTTCCACCTCGTATATTGCCTTTAAATTTTATTTGAACGACTTTGTTTAAAGTAAGATACTAAATTTTAAGTATTAACGGAATGCCGTATACCGAGTGATTTCAAAGTGACAAACGTTTATGTATAAAAGTTTTTTTAACGTGACTTTATATTGTTTTGTTTATCTTTTATTGTTTAATTCTCATTTGCATCTGTTTTTTGAAAAGTATCTTTTTTTCACTTACTCTAATATTTTTTATATGACCGATAGGCGGATCAACGACCTGTTTCTACATAATCCAATTACCTCATTTTCTTGAACCCCAAAGGTTTTTGAAACATCTGCGTTCGTCACATCTAACAAGTCATTGTTCACTGAGAGTTATTATTCATAATATTACCGATCTCTACATAGTCTGGTGATAGATATGAAGCAAAAACAGAAGCACTAGTACACATTATTATTAAACTCCAAACGATGCAAATAATTTGACAATTATGTGTTTTGCGTAATATTGTATTTCCTAAATCGATTTTTAACATTTTGATAACATTGTTCATATTTGGGAAATAATGCTTTAAGGCTTCAACATGGTTATATGTTCATTTACTCTATTTTAAGAACTGTGTTCTGTAATTTAGTTGTTTGAATTGACAGTTTAACTAGTTACAGAGCTGTATTGAAACAGGAACAGTGAATTTTTAATGAGGCTTCTAGCCTAGGTGCAAATGAACTACTTCGTATGATTAAAATGTTTTACGTACAGCAAGTGCATATTTCATTTCGGTTTGTCGAATGGTACAAATTTGTTATATATTTGTACAATTTTGCAATTAACTTTTTATCATGGTTCTTGTAACATATGTGATAATAGCTTTGGCGAATACAAAATTATGAAGAAAAAATTGTTTAGCTATTTAAACTAAGTCTGAATTTCTTAATTTATATAACTGGGTATTTTTTATTTTGCTTGAAAAATAAAACAGATTGACTACAGATTGACTTTTTTCTACAATTTTGTCTGAATTTCTTTCCTTTTTTATCAGAAACGTTATAGTTATTAACACATCGTTAGTTAATGCAAGTTTTGTAAATATTGCAAAAATACGCTTATGTAAAAGTTGAAATTAATATCTTACAACATGTTATAATCAAACACAGATTTATGTTAGCAAAACTCATATTTTCATTAAGCAAACAAATTAAGATCAAACGATTTACTAACTGAACAAAAGTAAGCCATTACATATTATGCATCATTCAAATAAACATTTCTTGCCATAATCTTCACATTAGACTTAGTGATTAGAATATATTTTTTTTTAATTTTGATTGATTTTCCAAGGTTATCAATCTAAAAAACATTAAGAACAGACAAAAAAACACAAGACTTTAAAATACAGAATTTAAAATTCTGCACACAAGTGTAGCAGGTTTCTAATTTGCTACATGAATTTGTAGCTTTGGCATATATTTAGGTGCAAGACACAGATAAATTGGTGTTTTGTTAGTTCTGTATACTATCAATGAAAAGGCCGTTATAGGCTTTCTTTAAAGATGTACAAGGCTAATCTTTTAGTAAAATATTTTTGTCGCAGAAATTTATTGAAATCTGTGAAATTCATACTGGATATGTCTAATTTGAATAATAGAATACATAAAATGAGTATGGAAAGCTGCATTCCATATAACAGGTCAAGTAAAGTTGGTCATTTCTTAAAAAAAACTGCCAGTTTTTTTAACGACACTGTGTATTCATACTGTATTTACCTATAGTGTGTAGAGTTTAAAACATAACATATGCAATATTTGTGTATTCGAAACATGTTTATTTTACATATAAAAAGAGAATGTGCAGAAATTATCACTAAATTCAACTAACAAATTTGAGCCTAGTATATCTTTAAGATTTCAATTTTCGACCCGTATACTTTCAGTACGAATGTACCGTAATTGATTACAGAACATTAAGAAACAGTCTTAATTATGAAGCAATTTCCCCGTTTGTAGCTATTTCTGTTCATAATTATACCAATTCTTAAGGAGAATTGTAGCACATTTGCAGTATGTGCGTCTGCTACGTCAGATGTCTAATGATTTTTTACACATGAAACAAAGATTAACATACATAGCCTTATTAAATGATACATCTGAAATAGAATAAAACATAGACAAAGCGTCCGGATGTCTGATGCATGGTCAAGGAAACAGTGTCATGTAGATAACAAAATTGATTTGCCTTATATTATGGTGCAAGCAAGAGACATTACTAAAAAAACTAGTCAAATGTGTATCGTACAATTTTTCTTCTGATGGTATTTATAAAATAAATAACATGAAAATACATTCATAATATTACATTAACAATAACACTGAAAATAAGAATATTTGTTTGTTTGTGTGTTTGATGCTGAGGCACACAGGCACTGTTTTGTCCATACGGTTAACTGGTTGGGGAGGACAACATTGACGTGAAAACTTTGATTGATACAATTGCACCATTTATAGATTAAAGTTGTCGTGAAAGTTCACGGTATACGATCTCATTTACAGTGATGCTATAACTCCTAAATATATATTTTTACCTGAATATAGTTTACTCTTTAAAAGGTTAATATAATATTTATAAAACTCCTTGAAAATATGTAAACATTATGCTCCTTTTATTATGTAAATCTTTATTTATGCTAAAAGCATGATTTTGTACATCTCTTTGGTGGGAACATTGACTACAAATGCTTGAGAATTTATTGGAAAACTGTTCAGATAAAATTGTTTTTAATAAAAGACTGTTGGAATTCATTAAAGTTAAAAGTAAAATGTGATACTCTACAACATTATGCCCATCCAATTTTATATAATTATTTAAGAGGCCAAATTCAAAATATGTTTACATTTTTCCAGAATTCCTTTAAATTTTATGATTTGCTATGCATAACAATATATAACCCACGTAACCGAAAGACATTTCTATAAATATCCATCGGAAATTACCTGTAACATGCAATTGATAAAAAAAGATTGGGCAATCTTTTTACATTTATGTCAGATCTATATTTTAAACTAAAGACCTTCAAAAATATCGATCAATTTTTTGAAATATATTGACATTTCAGGTGAACTTGATAATGAAAAAAATGAGCATAATGTCACTTTAAATTAAAGATAAGATATTTTAAGTATTTTTACCAAAGATTGTTTCACTCTTTCAAGCATAAATTATTTCGACTTTGTCTATAAATAGTTTAAACATTTTAAAAGAAAAACTGAACCAAAATAGGATAAATAATCCGTTGACACGGTATGAATATGTTATGTAACAAAAATGAGAATGACCAGAAGCATGTGGGAAATTTACAGTGAATATCCTATCTCAGAAACGATAGATTTTGTATTAATTTAATTTGATCTTGTATTGAACATGCATAATACTAGCATTCATTCGGCCGGGACAACGTTTCTAAAATAAGATGTCAAACTTTAACTGATTCCTCAATATTTTGCCGTCAGTTTATTACTTGCATTAAATTGAATAATAAGCAAGGTTTTATCTCAGACTGATAATCTGGGCTAAGAAGTCTTCGTGCGTACTCGAAATTTCATAAAGTAACAACACTCAATACAAACATTTGGCGCCATTCTAGCAACCATACTTTCTATTTACATTAAAACATATCATTACATGCTGTTAAAACTACCTTTCAGAGATTGCTGTTTTAAAATTTATTATATAAAGAACTTGTTTTACACCAACATTGGTATTTTGTTTAAACTTCAATGCACATAATGTTATTAGATTACAACGAAAAAACTCTAACGTGCTGAAAGAAAACCAAATCACTTTGTGATGTTAGGCCGACAAAAAGTTTCTTAGAATCTCTGAATATAATGTGGATATTTTGTTTTACAAACATAATGCAATCAACGCATTCATTTAAATGGTTTCAATCTTTTAATTATTATAGATATAACTATGTATTTACATGGCGCTATGTTATCAAAAGGGAAGGACGTGTGGTCTATGTAAGTTTCGTTTGCAATTTCGTTAACGTTTAATGTGCAATAATGTAATTATAGATTTTTTTTTATAATATCTAGATCTCTTGGACATAAATATGACAGTTTGGATGAAGATATCATATGCAAGTTTCCTTTGTCTACCAAAATGTACGAATTATTTACCGTTTCATTGTCTTCAAAGAGACATTAGAAGTAAAATGATTTGATCTCTTAAAAATATTCAAAAATATTGGCAGCACAATATGTGAGTAAATATGCTTATTTTACGTAGAATTGTAGTTTAGTAATTTAGGCGGCATCTTTTCTTACCGCTTCATTATTTATCAACTATTCTACAAGGACATCAAAATATGTTGAAATGTCAACAGACAAGAACTTCCTTTAAGTTGATCATTCTCATAAATAGCATAAATTTAAACATATGAAGCAGACAGAAATCAAATCCTTGACGAAAGTCCAAACGGCAAAATTGAAATATTGCAGGCTCGGTTTGATAACAATATTGGAAAGTGCAATCAAATTTTAACGCCTACTAGCACCCGCTTGATCAAAATTTGATGGCAATTTTGGTCGTTCATCCTAGTTATGGCGCTATTTTAACGCTATCTCTTCCTAGCGCGGAAATTACAACTGACCGTCCAAAAGGGCGATCGGAGTTTATAACATAGTTTTGTATTTGTGATGAAGCATTTTCTATCCAAAAGAAATAAAAAACACAAAAAAATGAAATCAGTACAATATATGTATATTTATGCTTTAAAATGACTATAAAAATGCATGTAAATCTAGCGTGAAATAGTTTGATTAATAGTAAACACCAAATAACAATTCATACCGACAATTTAAAAAAAATAAAATGTGTTTATATCTGTAAAGTCGAGTTTTTATTTATTCTATGTATTCTAACATGCAAAAATTGTATCCAATACACGATGCAATATTGAATAAGCAGTCATAAATGTACTATAATTCAATTATACCTTTGCTGACCAATCTAATAAATCAAGAGAACGAAATTAACAGAACCTTAGTTTTATGCCGCCCACAAACTTTTTGGAACATTATATTATGAGTTATAAATATTTTTGACAGGTTATATGGCCCTATATAAACGGCTGTTTGGAAATATGAACCGAGCCGCAAGGCGAGGGTTTTATTGCAAACAACCGTTTAGTCATAACCTGTCAGGAATATTTATAACGAATTTATAAATTTATAATTTTTTTAGAAAAATGTAAGATTTCTTAGAAAATTGACATCAGCCGTGTATACAAAACTATACAAAAGTCATAATTATCCAATAAAAAGTGACGTTACAAACGTGTAGTAGTATAAATGTAAACATAAATAATTTAAAGTTTCTCTTATGGAAGACATTTAGTAAATCTTAGTTATTGTTTTAACAAATTTCCCACTTGTGGTTATATCTGGTCATAAAATGCGCCAGTACCAATTTTAGAGCATTATATTTAGCAAGATTGCTGAATGTATGTCTGTATCGTAGGAAGTTTAAAGAGCTTTTAACACATCAAACAAAGATAAACATATGTTGTCTCATCAATGAAAGTTACAGAGAATAAAACATAGATTAAGCGTCGAGAGGTCTAATGCATGACAATGAAACAGGTCTATGTAGATAACAATATTGATTTGCCAGTACTAGAGAGAGAGATACAGTGGTGTGCATATTCGTCGTAGATAGGTACTTGAAAAATAACCCATTTGTCGCCCTCTTTCGTTTTCGGATCGATAAAACCACTTTACTTACCTTGAACAGCTTTTGTTGTTGTTATTTGAATGAATACTCGTTTACTTTTAAACATGAACATTTGCAATTTGTTAGTTACTAAATGTGCAAAATGTATTAATATGGTAGATGCTATTTAAAAGGTAAATAAAATCAAATCTACACGGTAAAAGTATTTCATATTTGACAAGATCAACCAAATGAATATACTTATGAAAAATTTTAAACATTGAAAACAGCCCCCCATTTCCGTCAATGTTTAACATTGCGTCCTTCGTTTTAACGACTTGCTCTCTTTTGTTGTTAAATTCCATCTTATTTTTAAATTATTGTGCTTATGTGAACATTTTAAAAATGAAATTTTCTCAGCCTTGCTATTTTAATTAACAAAATAAAGCAAGTTTTAAAGTTTGAATAAACGATATTCCTTAAATCACACAATTACTGTCCAACATTAAGATATTTATAATAATTATTTGCTTATCGCGAAATCGTTTTGAAAGTCAGATAACACAAAACACATATTTGAAGACGTATAAGAGCCTAACAATTATATCACTTAAATGTGTTCAAAGGTTTCAAATCAAGGCAATAATTATAAACGTTCAATGTTTTTCATTTGGCGCCAGTAAAGCAATTATACTTGTAACAACTCATTTAAAGATATCATTAGCTGAGACATTTTTGCATTCAAGAAAGAAACACTTGATTGAAAGCTTGATTTATACATTTGTGTTGATTCCCTCTTTTTGGCCATTAATGAAATGCCATATAACTATATCAAATTATAGGCAATTCAGTTTATCCTAATATTCCCTAAACGATTTTATGAAACTTCTAAATGCTGTTGTTTTTTTTTTCTTTAAATGTGTAGCCAGTTTGATCACTTATTATATAAAATATGTGATAGTGATTATTGCCTATTTGTATTCTAAAATAGAGACAGTATACATTTTTATATTAGTAGCTTTACGAAAGAATAATCTAAGAACCCAACAGACTTAAATATTATAGTGATAATAGATGTGTCAATTTACCACTTTTCATAATTGTAGGTAAAGTAAACGTATTTGTGCAAACATTTGAGAAACAACCAAAATGAGTTTTTCGGAGTTTTCTTGTTGATGATGTTTAGGGGTTTTTAGTTAGGTGTCATACATATTAATTTAAAATAATGCCTTTTCTGTATTTAAACTAAATCATAAGGTCATACAGTGACTGATATGTTTTTCTATAAGTCGGCAACTTTTCCTGAAATATACGTACTTTACAATGAATTTGTCACAAACGGAATGTATGAAATTATATGATTCATACATGTTTTTTTGCTTCGTGTATCAAGTATTTTTTTTCTCTTTATTTGTACGCCAAGTTTAACACATTTTTGTTCATATCTCAATGATTGGCCCTCGTAATATGATTTCCCTGTTAACTAACTAGTAATTATCAATCCTCCGATAAAAACCAATTTTTAACTTGCCCGATGATCTAACCAGGGACCGCAAGGTTACAAATTTCACTATTGAGCTATGTTGTGTATTTAGATTTTGTTATGTAGTTACATCTGTATTTTTCTAATTTCTTAAATAACTCCGACAAATCAGAAGTTAGGAAGTTGAAGTCTAAAATCGAGTGTTATAAACATTGGCTATATGACTGTCCATGTTCAAAATTTCAAAGTAACATACAGACCTTCTTATATGGTGAAAATACATGCTGGCGTAACTAACATTTATGAATCGGTCGCCATTTTGTGAAGTGTGCAACTATTTTACGTTCATTCTCTTGGTTAACGTGCTTAAGGGACTTCTTTTTGACATGGTTGAACATAATATTCTTTATAATTCAATACCGTTTGATGAACACCAAGACCAACAACTTTCTTTTCTTTAATTTCAGATCATTTGTTAATCCGTTTTACAAAAATAAAGTGCAAAATTATCTGAAACACATAAACGTTTTAAACAAGTTTAACTGAAATCTTACAAGGACTTATGTTTTTATATAATGTCGTACATGTTATTTATTTCTGTTAATATATTCGTAAAATTAATATAGTCTTCTACCTTTATGTCAAATGCAAATTACTAAGCTTTTGAAAGATAAATCGACCTAGTGTCATTGTTTAAAATTTCAGATAAAATCGGAATCATTACTACGTGTTTGAAAAATTCTATGTGCTACAATTTGTCGCAGATAATAGATACGAATCAATTATGTTCATTTATAAGGTTTTGTCAATGAAATGAAGACAAATGGAGAACGATTTCTCCACAATTACTTAATTCTATTCCATCGATAAGATTATGTGATTTTATACCGTGACAAAATCTAAACTGTTTAATGAAATACCGGACATTAAAAAATTATCTCGTTGGATCACGTCGTTTAAATCAATTAAGGTGACAATTGATCATGCAATCAATCTATAACACATCCTTCTTAAAGGAATACTCGGGCAAATTAATTACAAAAATATCAACATGATATTTTGAACTCAAACTACGCTAAAATAACACTTTTAAAACCCCAGTATAAATTTTTGTATTGAATTCTATATAGTTTGGGTTTGAAACGTAAATAGATCTATTATATATGTTGAACACATTTAGAAGCCGACCGAATCACCAAGAAGTGTTAAAACAAATTTTGTGACCGTCTTTGAACAGGCTCAAATAAACCGAGCCTACAACACTTTCAGTTTTGTCGTGTTGTGTGTTCTTTATCCGTGTTTACGGTCATTTCGTGAATAGTTTACCCATACAAACTTATGAATGCCAGAACTAAAAATGTAGAAGTTTGAAGACAAACAAGTGCATAATCACATTATGACCTAAATGGATTCAAAAATGTCTAAATAAGACAATTATTTCAAACATTCATCGTTCGATATTTGACATCGGAATAGCAATCATATTTTAACAGCTCAAAGGAAAAAACATCATTTGCTGCGACAAAAGTAAAACGGAGTAATATTTTCTTTAAATAACAGCCACTTTTCACTTGCTGTGACTAGTGCCAAATTATTTTCAAAACTTTCTGTCAATATTTTTACTGTTATCAATTCATTTATTTACTCAAAATATTGACAAGCAATCAATATAAATAGTGTTACATGTACATGTACGCAGTGAAACAAGTCTATTAAAAGTACGGATTTATTAAGAACTTCAGATAATACTATCGAATAGTACGCTCCTTTTTTCGTCATTTTGCTCTCTTGTCTGATAAATAATACTGTAAAAATAGTCTAAGAATTGTAGTTTTGTCTTACATCTTTAAATAACGACACTGTACCACATTCAACGGTAGAGAATTTGTCTTATTATAGTGTATGTGCTAAACAGGGTTTTGCAATTTTTTTTCAATAAAAAACCTAATTCGGTTTACGTATATCACAGTTAGCAGGTTTGATTTGCTAAGCTTTTATTTCTACGTAAGTTAATACGAGTAAAACTGACAGCTTAATTTGGAAACAAACTATTCTTTACAGGGACTGTGAATAATTGATACAGTTAACGAACACACTAAGGTGATTTAAATGAAATTGTCACTAAAAATGTGTTTTAATTAGGAAGCTTTGCTTAGGGTGTAGGCGTCAAAAGAATTAGTATATGTTTCGAATTCTTTGTGTTCTGTTCTACGATTTATCCAAATACTTGCACTTCTTTATTGTGTTTGCTGTAATAAATAAACAATAAATTTACTGTTTTGACTGTTGATCCAGATATCAAAATTCTGCACATCCAACAGTCCATTAAAACATCGTTAGTTAATGTAAGCCTTGTAAATATTGCAAAATACGCTTATGTAAAAATTAAAATTATATCTTACAACATTTTTAATCAATAACAGATTTAGGTTACCAAAAATAATATTTTCATTAAGCAAACTACTTACGATCAAACGTTTTCACTAACTGAACGTATGTAAGTAATTACATATAAATTCAAATAGAATTCCTTGCCATAACCGTCGCATTACACGTAGTGATTAGAATATGAAGTTGTTTTATTTTGTCTGATATTTAAAAGGGTTTAAATCTTAATTAAAACTAGTAAGAGCTAAAAAAACATAACACTTAAAAAAGACAGACCGTATGTATTATAAATTGGAATGAAAAAAGAGCAATTATTTTCAATCAAAACAGTGATCGACTAAGTACAATTAAGACTCGCTTGCTTATCGGAAGATTGTAAGTCAATTTACGCGAAATGAGAGTATGACTTAAGAATTGAGTGCGGTTTAAAGATGAATGTCAACATAAATCGTGATACAAAGATACGATTCATTAATTCCAACACTTTTAAGTGTAGAAAATTTAGTACCGCTCAAGCCGGTGCTAGGGGGCGTAAGGGATATTGCACTTTAATCTATCTCTCATGTACAGACTCAATCCGAGTCTGTAAATTTCATGTAATTTTGTTGAAATTAATGCTTCCGAGGGATAATGAGCTATAATATGCGAGCCTCTGGCGAGCATAATATAATTTTATTCAACGAGTACAATAAATTCAGGAATGAACTGGCACGAATTTAATATTCTATTTATCACATTCTAAAAAATAAGACCGTTTGAAGTGAAAAAGAACCATTTGCATTGACGCGCCTATAGTATGACGCTTATTAGGCGCGTCTTAACGCTATGTTTATCTAACGTAAATGACGTCACGTCAAAATATATGCATGGCCGTGTAATACCATTTTACGAAATCGCAAAATCGGCACGGGTATGCTATAAACAACAATGCACCGGTTCATTTATTGTTGTAATACATTTTGTTTCACAAAAATGACAATGAATGGAAAACCAAAAAAGTTAATACACGTATGGATGAAATTCTTCAAATGTAGACCATAAATAGTACCTAACAGTGGGCCTCTGTTTAAGTTTTTCCATAATTTGATAAGAAAAAAAGTAGAGCTAAAACAGGGTAATACAAGCAAAGGTCTTTTAAACAGTAAACCTTTAATCTCTTGCAAAACTACCTAATGTTATTCCGATGATTCATTCTGTGCCACTAATAGAACAAGATTGTCTTAGAAAATGACATGTTATTGTCTGTTTGAGAATACACAATGCAAAACAAACTGAATACCTTAACTAGTTGTTAGTATGCTATTAGTTTTGCTAATTTGCCGGTTTCATTCTATAATTACTTTGCAGCTAATCAACGTTTACCACTAAAATTCAAGATAATTCAAGTCTGTATTACCACAAAGAAGATAAAATTACCTTCAATTTATATATTCTAAAATACTGGTTCCGTTTTCCGGTACTAGAAACGGTTCAAGAAATTAATCACACAAAAGAGTGCTCTTGGATTTTAAAATGAATTTTTAATTATAAAAACTTCAAAAATGTAGATCACACAAGACGAAAGAAATCAATTACATTACCTGCGAGAAAATGAAAATTCTGGAAACAAAGTGATCCCTCGGAAGCATTAATCACAACAAAATAACATAAGAATTGCAGACTCGGTTTGATTGAGTCTGTACATGAGGGATAATGAAAGGTGTTGCCTTATCTAGAACCACACCGCCTTGCATTTGCCAAATCAGTATATTCAGCATTTTTGGTATCGAGGATCATGAAGGACTATATTCATATACTAACACTGAGATAAGTATTAGGCCACAAGTTAAAATACTACTTTTTAACTCTGACGACAAATAATCACCTAAGGTTACTTTCGTTTAGGTTTCAAGCATCTAACACTGTTCCTCAGGCATAATGTAACTTTAACCACGGGAAAATACCATTTCCTTTTGCTATTTAAAAATGGCATTATTAAAGAAATCACCAATTGCGTTCATAATCGAAAGATAACATGAAACTCGCATTTAAACTCGTCCGTGAAACAGTTAGTTAAACAGAAATAATGAACGATTTCCTTTGGTGTTACCAAGGATGACATTGTGAGTTTGATTTATTATCCAGTCTTCTTCGTTTCATAAACATTAATATTGCCATATGGCCGATACGACAAAAAGGCGTGGCGTATCAACGACCTGTTTCTACATAATGTAATTTATCTCATCCTGTTGAGCCTCATGGGTTTTCAAAACATCTGCGTTCGTCGCATTTAACTGACAGGTCACTGTTCACTGAGACTCATTATTCTTGATTTAAAAGATTTGCACATAGCAAAAACGAAAAACAGACGCAATAGTATACATTATCAAAGAACAGGATGCATTGCTGAATTATTTCAAACAAAATGCTGTCTATCTTGTATATATGGATGATTTTTCTTTATGTTATCACTCTGACTAAATACGACACAACATTGACTTTTATTTATTGACTTTTTGTCTAATTTCCGAACAATTCAAATTATTTTATTAATATTTATTTTGCATGTATGTTTCCCGTCTCATGTATAAAATTTTATATATTTTGGCATAATTGTTTCGCTATTTACCCTTTTTGATGATTTTTCGAATTATCCGATCTACTCTAATTCATGCTTTGTTTCGTGTATTGGCTGTAAGAATAAAGGTATTCCAGGTCGGTTTATGGACTTACAAGTATTTGCATGCAGTGCAGCTGATTACTGATAGGCTGCGTCAGCTATGACAGGTTATTTGTCCACATTTCAAAGCTTGAAATGTACCGTATTTATATTTTAAGCATTTGGCAGTCTTAAATGTGCATATACTCAATTGGTAAGAACCATGTTCTGTAACTGAGATTGAATTACACCTCAACTAGTATCAAAACTGTATCAAAATAGAAATACAATGAATATTTTATGAAGTAAACACTAATTTAAAAACAAATGTGCTACAACATTCGACTTTCTTTAATAAACATGTTTTAAGTGAAGCAAGTGCAATTTTAATATGCTTTTTTGAAGTATAAATATTTATTAAGTCTCTCAACAATTATACAGTTTTATTTCATCACTTTGCGTCTAAATATATGTGATTATGACCTCAATTGCAGCAACATCCAAAATAAAAAGGGAACAAAATTGTGGAATATCTTAGGAAAATTCATTAACTTTTTGCATCAATTTGAATGTTATTACTAATGTATAAGCTTTTAACTCTTGGTGATGTTTTGTGCAGACAGCATTTTTGTATCACATATTCCTATCATATAAATGCATATATTTTCGTATTGTTCTCCTTTAATTATTTTTTTTCATTTTTATCTAGATATTGCTATATAACGACAAAAGACTTGGCGGATCAACAACCTGTTTCTACATAATCTACTTTATTTCATCCTTTTGAACCTCGTGGGTTTTCAAAACATCTGCGTTTGTCTCATTTAACTGACAGGTCACTGTTCACCGAAACTTAAAAGATCTGCACATAGTCTGGTAATTGATATGAAGCAAAACAGACGCACTCGTATATTATTGTTCCAGTTTAAATGATATTTACCAGTGAATACATTTTGATAAAATTTAGTTACGAAAAAAATAATACAACGTTTGAAAACTGAAAAAAACGACAACGTTTTAAAACAAAATAGCGTCTTACTTGGTACATTAATTATTTGCTATTCATTGATTTCGCCAAAGGAAAGTATTGGTTCCAAACTGATTACGATTTTAAAAATAAATAATATTGTACTCAACTGGTCTACTTTCTTAAGAATCGAATGGCCGCAATTTGTTATTGATTCAGCCTTTACCAGAGTGACCCTGACAGCCATATAATGTACGTGTTTGCATTCTAGAGTTCTCTTCTCGTCTTAAATTTCTTTTGTTTAATTAAAAGATAAACATTCGTTTTTATTAGAAGTTTTTGCATGGGAATATACATATGTCAATATTGGACAAACAGAAATCTTAAGTATGTAACAAAGGATTAGTTAACAAATTTAATCAGTGAAATATGAAACGTGTGGTAGATAGATATAAAACACTATGCGGATGTAGGATATTGTAACTGCACATTGTCAAACATCATGTTCATGATGGAAAATATAAACAAAAGATGTTAGAGAATATTCTGATAGGGTCAGATTTCACAGAACATAACCGTATAAATTGGTTTGTGTTTTGATTTTTAAATGAAACTCAGCTTATTGTATGGTTATGACTAGAAAACATTATCACTTGCTTAATAAGTAAAAAAACAAACTTCGTATGTACACTTCAACCTGTAACGATTATATACTATTAACGTTATTGTCAGCCTTTATTCAGTTTTGTTACTGTAAAAGTTAGAATAAATTGCAATTAGTTGACTACTTCAGATTATTACAGCTCTTCGCCTCGGCTAACATCATTTTCCTCGGGATGATATTTTAACTGTTACCCATACACCTATGTGTTATTTATATAATATTAATAGTTCATTACAGCAGCTCTGCAATTTACCTGCAACATTAATCATTTTAGATTTCAAGATGTGCCTATCAACAGATCACTGATGCGATGTAAGTAATTAAGCTGTTGTTATGAAGTACAACACTGCACAGCTTATCAAAGACAATTGTACAATACATAAATGGTTCTATAATTTAAGTGTAAGAGAAACAATAAGGAAAGTAATCCAAATGCTCATAGGAACGATTAATAAATGAAAACAAGTTCTTGTTGAAGGATATTTAAGATTCTTGATTCCGAGTACCTAAATTTAAAGTCGTTTATATAATATTTATAGGAAAATTAAAAAAAACTAGATTTTAGTATTAACTTCTTTTATTCAACTCTTTAACGAAGGAAGGTCCATGTAATCGTGTTTAAAGTATTGATTGTAAGAAAATTTGCATACGCGTACTTCAACAGTGTTTAAACATTGAAAAAGAGAATGAACATATAAAAGGTATATTTATTAAAAGACTAATATAGTATTATGTATGTTACATAAAAATGGCAAAGTCCAGGAAGCAACAATTCTTATAAGACAAAGTACATAAAACAATTGAGACGAATAAAATGACAAAGAAATTACGTGTATGTACCAATTTCCTAACAATCAAAATGATTTCATATCCATCGGTATAAATATTATTGAATCTTTCAGAAAAAACATTTTGCTAGCATAAAGTATCGTTTAGGTTCATTAAATTTAAATACATTTCCAAATCATTGACTACAGTTAATCATATTATCATAATTTATCAAACAGTGTCACTAGCTATTTTAGTTCGATATTTCCAAAAAAAATTTAGTTTTGAAATGATTGAAACTTCACACTAGGTTTAGATAAAAAGATAACAATGTGCCAGTATAAGCAATATAAACAATTAGCAAGCAGATAATGAAAGGCGTTGTAGCTCTTAACGTCTACAGAAAGTTTCATTATTAAGACAGAAACTTACAACAGATTGCACAATTTTAATTATTAGACAGAGATTTAAAGACTATCAAGTGCAAATACATTTAATCTGGTTCATTGGATCTCTGTCAATTAATGTGATGTAATTCTGTTTTTTGTCCAGACCAATAATAGAAAAATATTGATTTAAGACATTTATTTAGTACTTTACAGATATTATTAGGGAATCTCGGAATTGCAAAGAAATGTCTTCTTTTTGCTTAATTTACTGCAAATACAAATCATTCATTAAAAAACGGATACTCGGCCAAGATAAACCAGTTTAACTTGTATATGTTTTTGTATGTCTTCGATACAAATTAATTTATCTGACAATAATAACAATGGAGATATTTATCTTGAAATATATACACTGTAAGATGTATGTGTTGTGTTTCGTTAGATGAAGACTTGTTTTGTTAATTTGCAATCTTATAAGACACATAAAAAAAGGAATTGGCCTGTCCTGTCGCGTGAACATTTATTTCCAGATTCGTTTCAAGGTGAATGTTTAATCCAGTGATAACTTGTTTTGTCTGTTGGATGTTAGTAACAGAGATGTTATAATACACTTAAGTGGATTTTAAGAAATAAGCAGAAACATGTTATTTAACTACCATAAATAATTTTTAAGGGATTTTAATAGAACAGGTACTGAAAGACGAAAGTCAGAAATAAATGTGCATGCTACAAGCAAATACTAGTATTGTGCATTGTTATATTATCTAAATATGTATATAGCAGCAATCTACCACGGTTCCGACCAATGATGCCATCTTGATTTTCTCAATATTGAGCTGCAAGAATTTCTAATCTCAACGCGCGAACGGACGCATCGATGGACGGACTAGGTCAAATCTAAACCCCCACCCCTCCTAGAGTAGGTGCTTAAAAATAATTTGTTCAAGAGTAAAATCTGGTGTAGTGTATAATTGAGAAAATAATGCCGCTTAGAATATCTAGGGAATAAACAAATTTATTTTGAAAATTTAAAAGTATTGCAATCAAGAACGAAAGCGAACTTTTCTTTCGGAAACGTGTCATGCACTAGATATATCAAAAACATACTATATGGAGTGCTAATTTTGACAGAGGTGATTTAAAACGAACATCTCAAAATTCTAATGAAGTATCAAAAACTCTAGCGAATTAGTCAGTTTAACGAGAGTGTTATTGATCGAGCAATTATTGATCTTACTGAAGAAATGTACATGTCTCATTTTAGAAATTTAAAACTTACTTCCAAGAAAATGGAATGAGTGTTACCAAGCATCAATTACGGAAAACACTCAACGGCTTTAGGTATGCATATAAAGTGATTGAAATAGACGGACATTGATTGAAAAACAAGGACTAAGTGCACAGAGAGGGAAGATTAAAAAAAAAAAACCAAGCAAAAGTGTAATTGTAAATATGTACGGGACTTGGCTAATGATTATGTCTCTTATCCGTAGGTATCAGTAGAACTAGCAAAATCAAGACAACTGTCCCTAAATAAAGGTCATAGATTTGTCATCCTGCAATGATGATGCTTCAACACTTGAAGGCAGTCCCTGAGCCACAAGGGGAAGCGGAACTGTAATAAATCTTGGATTATTATAATAAATCTTGGTGACAGTGATGTTGACAATGATGAAAGTGGTTATAATGATGAACAACAAGGTAACTTATTTTATTACTGGACGGTAAAATGCATTTTTCTAGTACCGTTCCATGAACAGGCTCAATCAAATGGAGCCGTCGAGTTATCAATTTTGCCATGTTGGGCTTTCTTTAGGGATTCTGTTTTTTTCTCTGATTTTAAATAATACCTTTTTGTTCATATTTGTCTGCACTAGAATTTTTAAAAAACGCTAAAAACGACAAAATTGTTCTTCATAACGTCTGGGGTTTACAAAGCAAATGCGACTGTCACATAACAGACATTTAAACGTGCGTGGGGATTCATAAGATAAGCGTTGCAGACCATGTCATGTGGTTATAAATCGTTTTGGACGTTCTATCTATAAAGAATCTTTTCTTGTGGGTAGCAACGGCAATTCGGAACAATGTAATTCAAATGTTACTTGTGTTTGTTGTGTGTTAAGATTTTTTTATAACTATAACATTTATCTATTTGTATTTTTTTGCATTGTATCTCCTGTTTTTAAATCTCCTACTTGTCCATATTATTCTAATTTTTATTATTACTATTATTATTATTATTATTATTTTGAATCGAATTAAGCTTGTAAAGGGTTGATTTTTAAATTTCGTTCTTGGAACAAATCGTTACAGGGTTTACCGGATCATTGATTAATTGTTGTAACATAATTATTCTATTTAACCAGTAGCAGAATGAAAATGAAGATAATTCAAAAAGGTGATATGGATAAAACTATTAAACTGTAAAGCGTAAATAGTATCTTATTTACATTAACACAGTTGACGTATGTGGAAGTATTTGCGTGGTTAAATTACAAACAAAATAGATATAAAAAGGGTAATAAAAGCAACTGTAAACCTTAAATCTCTTGCAATAAACTTAATGTAATTTCGGTGTTCATTCTACAACAATAATGAAATTAGATTGTTTTAGACAATGACATGTTATTTTCTGTGTTTAGAATACGCAATGTAAAACAAATTAAAAACATTAACTATTTCTAAGTATGTAAATAGTTTCTCTTAATTATTATATATTTATTCTATAAATTACCTTACAGATATACAGCCTAAAATTTAAGATAATTTTAGAAAAGTCTATTATTTTTATGATTATAACTTATATATGTTAAAATGCTTATTTCATTCTGTAGTACACGAAACTAGGAAATTAGTAATTGAAACAGTGCGTTTAAATGTTAAACCACCGAAAACATGACTCTGTTCACATTTCGGATTGTAAAATCTTGTAAAAAGCGGATCACTCAAAGGGACAAAATAAACATAAAAAGGTATTAAATGCAATATAAGAGTGGTAGGATTGTTCTAGAGAGAAAAAGAAAGGTGCAACATCTACCACCACTTCTTCTATATATCGTATTATAACTTTATTTTACAAACTCATATTCTCAAAAGTCATAGTGTCATGCATCGAGGGTAATTCATTTACTTGACATGATTTGCGCCTAAGATCCAATTCTCACGTGAATGGTATTATATGTTCAATGCTTCCAGTTTTTAAAGGCCGAATTATGTAAGAAATGTTTACATTGGACCTTAAACAGTCTATTATCGTATCAATGAGGCAGCAGTAAGTTTATTTACATTTAAGATTTAAACAAACAAATGCGTTTTGCATTGCAGTTTAACAAATCAGTGAGAAATGTCTTTTTGTAAATGTAAATAAAATAGTTAAGAAGTCCTTCAATTGAACCCTTCATAAAAAGAACATTAAAGATCCTGTAACACACTTTTTTATGGCTTTAAGTCATAAATATGATGCTCTAATTAAGATTAATCAATATTGTAGGTTCAAAAAAGCATTATTTTAAAGTTATTACCGAATTAATCATTCCATGTAAATAAAGAGAGGTAATAAAAAAATATTTTCTATAAAGTTTTAGTCAAATTTAACAATAAGAAATGAATGCATATATTTTAATGATTACATATAATATTCACAAATATTTGCAGTATATATTTTACATATTCTTCGATGTTTGAAAATTATTTTATATGCATAATTATGTACATATTATAAGTTCACTTAGTGTGGTTTACCACTTTCATCACAACATACAGGATCTATAAGAGTTGCAAAGAAGAATAGCAAAAATTAATAAGAGGTGTATTCTGTTCTGTATTAATTTGTTCTGCATATTGATGTCACATTGATGAATGTTAGAACCGTATTGCTTGATAAATTTGATGTTTGCTGAATTTGTTGAAACGACCAATTGTTCTTAACAATACAAACTTTTCTTTTAAGAAGGAAACATGATATTGTGCGAGTGCAAAAAGTTAAATCCCAACGTCAATAAAAAAGAGACAAACAAACTCATCCCTAAAGAATTTTTAGAATATCAAAACTGAAAATGTTGCAGGCTCGATTTTATTGAACCTGTTTATGGTCAGTGGTAAGTGCAAACTACCGTCAACGCCCCATAGCACCGGCTTAAGAAGAATTAAGCATTTTAACATGAACTGCTGAACTTGTGAATCAAGAAAGTAAAACAGGGATGCTGTATCATTTACCAAGTTCTATTACACAGCCAAACATTATAAAGACTTGTAAGGAAAAAAATTGTATTACTTGATATGTTCATAATCATCTTACTAAGTGATTGATAATAGATTTCAAGCAAAGAAAACTCTTCAGGTTAATACCAGGTAAGACAAGATTCTTCTTTGAAATACTACAAAGTATTCTATAACGTTTCCCTTAACATGTTAAGGTAACTTCTTTGTTTAGTAATGTTCGCCTGCTGTTCGAAATCATATTAAATGCAAATCATATGCTATACTATAACACCGTAATTTTTGCATAATTAGAATCCAGCAGTGTCATACGCTCCTTTCTTTTATTCAGGCTTTGGCACCACTCTGTTTTGTAATTAACACAAATAATAGATAATTACTAAATAGTTTGCAAGACCTGCTTGGATGTGGTTAACCATTTAGTGTTAATAAAGCACTTAATCATATCACCGTAAGAGTTCTTTTATTTCAGCATTAGAATTGGCTCAACCAACCTATATTGTACTATATGATATCTAAGAGGAATATCATACAAAGAATATTCTGAAACTTCTTTTCAATTAAAATATGTCGGCTTAATTAATTTAAGCAATATTTGTGTCCATTTATGTGCAGTTATAATACCTTACCTTAACAAAGAATTGATTTAATGCATAAACCTTTTTTTTTAAAGTTGAGTATCAGAAAGCTTTACATTAATTTTATTATTCATTAGAAAACAGACATAATACCCTTCGAACTGCCCTTGTTTCTATATGATTGTGTAAACAGGTAAAATAGACGTCATTTTCAGACAAATGTTTGCTAAAAATAACTTAAGGTTATTCCGCAAATTCTCGGTGCATATTTCACAGTCGTGTAAAAAAACTGATGAATTTCTAACCAATTGAAGTAAATACTTTTTATGACTAAATTGTATGGCATTCACAAATAATTCCGAAATGAAGCCTCAAAAAGTTACTAGCGTTTCCTTTAAATTTATAAAACATCTTATTCTAGTAACGACAAGGGACACTCAAATGCGTCTTACACCTACAGTATTTCATAATAAACTGTGGAAAAAATGCAATATTTGTTGTTTTTCACATTTTAGGAACAGAAGCACATGTGTGATTTAGTGAAGATTATATCCACACTGTTTAAGCGCACTAATAAAAAACTGTTTGTTTGGTAAACAAGAAGAAGTAAGGTACATGCTATCACCAATCTTTACAGGAAAGACAGCATATATGAAATTATTAGATTGTGCTTCACACCTCGCTTCTTAATTATATAACTTCATTTTACGCAACACGCAACTGTTAACCCATTTTGCAAATACTGATATTGGGTATAGCTCAATATTGCAATATGTAACTTTCCAAATCTGCTAAAATATTTGATTTTCCGTTTCAAAACTTACTTAAACAAAACAATGTGCATGATGCACATAAAATATATTCCATCTTTCATAATCATCTATTTTACACATGTCTTATCAATGCAAATTGTTGGCAAAGTAGTATAAACCCTTTCAAAAGATTAAACTTAATTAATATAGCAACATTTATTTTACATTGAACCACGCACCATGTAATTGGTATAACATTCGAAATTTGCAATTTAAAGAATATAACGAGTTACAGTCATTCATACATCACGATGTTGTATATAAATATCATATTGACACTGCTATTACCTCTATAAAATATTAACCAAAACAATAGACAGACTCAACCTCTAATATATACACACTTCATACAGCTGTTTTGAATCCACCATGTCAAAATAATAAGAAGAAACCATAAATAGGATCATAACGTATATTAAACACGTCAGTTACCTATTATGTTTTGACAAAAATTAATACTATAAAAATATAACTTACAATGTAGATGCACTCGGTTAAAGTTAATTTGAACAAATCTAAGCTTAATATATGAATACATGTTTACTGTTTGTTGTTGTTTTTTATGTAATTGAAGGGAACTGCATTGTTACAAAACCTTCAAGGTAATCTGCTTTTTCTTTCAATAAAGTTCTTTTAATAAACATCCTTCCATTTCAATCTAAACTGTATACTTTAGTTATGTGTTTGAACAGTTGGAATTCAAAATAGAAAAATAAACTAATTAACACTTATGTTTTTGTGACTTCTCAAGAAGGAAATAAGATAACATTCATATGTATTCAAAATTAGACAATACAATTAAATACATCGCAAAAAGATATATCCAGGTCTTATATGCGATATTTTTCATTTAATAAACACATTTGAAAAGGAGTTATTCTAAATGCAATATAATAATGGAATAAAACAATGTACACTTTTTTATAATTTCGTGACTAAATGTTACCGATAAAATACTTTAAACATTGTTAACAATTTCTAAGCTTCCAAACGAGGACAGAATAAAATAGTAGTTGATAAAAATGTAAAGAAAAGTGTGCTGGGACATTTGAATTGGGGCGAGTAAGTTGCAAATAAGACAATTAAAATATTATATTTTGTTACAAATACTGTTGTATATAAATATTTACTATAGGTGATTATTTATAATGCTCTTGTTTCTTACGTAAATCCTTTCGTTAAAGCTAACTTTTGAACCTTTCATAATTTTAATTCAAATACTTTGCAGTCTATTTTCCATTACACAATGACACCACTTTTTTCTTGAAATCATGTATAACAGTACAACGTCTGGCAATTTACGCCTACTGTTTGAAGACACATTAGAAGCATTTGATGTATTTCACAAGAATTACTGCTTATTTCTTATTTGTTCTCTATTTTAGATCATTAGAATCCTGGAGAGTCACAACGTCGTATCTAGTATTGAATTGTTTGCAACACAACATTCTGCTCACGAACAAACACATATTGTAAATATTGCTATTTTCGAGGTATTCAACAAGGGAAAACGACATTAAACAAATGCAATCCCAGAATAGAACTCGGTCACACATGACCATCGGTAAAGCACCAAGCAAGACAATCACACAGTTCTCGCCCTTATTCAAATACCTCAATTTTATATAATTTTGTAGTACTTTAGAAATAATACTCCATATAAAACGTCTTATGAACCATTTTTCTATTCTGTTGATAGTACAGACATGTACATTTATTTAGCACGTCTTCAAGAGAAGGCTTTCGACAACAAAAATGAATGATATTGCTATTAACACAGAAATAGATAATATTAAATTGGCTCTATAAGTTAAAAATAATTTAATCAATTATTTTTTGCATTCAAATGAAAGAAAATAGTTGATATAAAGTTTTGTCGGCGGAAAGAAATATAATGTAAATAAATTTATCACTTTTAGATATTACTACAACCAAATGAAATGGTTCATTGATAATCAATTAAGACACTTGCTGTTATTTCAATCAGTGTATGTAATCAATGAATTCTTTCTTTTAGATATGTTCGCAATTATATAATTGTAGACGGTTTTACGGTATGTTTATTTCATTATTTGTACAACTGTCTGGTTTTTAAATTATCCGTGGAAAACATCATTATTTATTTGTTTCTCTTTTAGTATGTATGTTTTTCTAGGTAATCTTGTTACGAGTAATTGCCTTATAACTGGAAAGACTAAAAACAATTATATTGCTATCAAAAGCCCACAAAAATATTAATATTTAAATTATAATCATACGTCGAGCTGTAAGTATTATGTTCCGCCGTATGAACACATCTGCGGATGTTTCTAAATTCACCATTTGTGTGTTTAAATGTTGATTTCTGCTTAAGCCGGTGCTAGGGGGGGCGTAGACGGTAACTTGCACTTTCCAGACTATCCATGAACAGGCACAATCAAACCGAGCTTGCAACATTTTACAATTTTGCCGTGTTGGGCTTTCTTTAGGGTTTTTCTTTTTCTCTATTTGACATATATAAATATTTCATAAAGAAGCTTACAAAATTGAACATTATTCGCAAATTCTTTAAAAATAAAGAGGACATTGAAATGTACTTTAAATCTTAGTAGTAATTTGATAAACTGTGTTAGTTTATTTCATTCCAATATTTCAAGGTCAGGAAGCAGATACCAAGTATTTGGCTCATACATACGACTGATAACCTTTGCAAAAGGCGACTTGGCGAGCAATGCCATTATGACTTCCATTTCGTACTACTGTGTATTACTACAAATATTTTCCATTTATTTTTTACATAGGCGATATAAGGGTCATGTAAGTAATAGAAAGAGCATCAAAACACGAGTCTATCGTATTTGTACGAGGGGGCGTAGGCATAAAGAATCAAACAGATTGCCTTAATGTTCTTTCTCTTTCGTATCATAGGTAATAATAAAAATTAGTCCCTGTTATCACAAAATAAAACCCCAGTGAACGAGCATTTGAATGTGATATTTCTATCGTTATCCTTTTTCTGTCGTGGCATTAGGTAAACCCAAGAAAAAAAGAGCCAATCTATGAGCAGAGCATGCTTTTGAGGACGGGTAACTTCCAGCTGCACTCCAGTTAAAGCACTGTGCATGTATGTGTAAACGATTTAACGCTGACACATTTTCAACAGAAAGGCCCCAAATTATGATATAAGTATTACTATTTCACACCCAATAAAATATAGCCAATTAACGTTGAGCCTTTGAATCACGTGATGTTTAAATAGAAAATCATAATCCAATTAAGTCATCAAATGCAAACCACACCTATTTAGACTTAATTTCATATTTAGAGTCCAAATTATCTAGTATATTAAACGCAAATCGCACATCATAAAGCCTAGCTCAAAACAACAAATTCGTAAAAGTTAAAGTGATTTAACTGATAGGTGTTTTGTTGTGTTCATGTCGGTGTGCTTGCGCACACAATAAATATGGCTTTCACATTTCATTTCAAACAATTGTAAAAATTGTCATATTAAACGTTTCCAAAAACAAGTTTTTAAAAGTATTATACAGTCAAGCAAACGTGTATGCACTTTCGTCACATTAAAGATAAGAATTATCACTTCTATTCGCCCACAATTCTTTAACGGGGGCAATGACACGTTCTGGCAGACAAAAAATTAGATTTACTAACCAATAAGGCAGACTACAGAAATGTTTTGCTTAATAAACGAAACTTAAATCAATTGTTTCAATCATTGTGTTATTTGTATGACGTTATATGAACCTTGACAATTATTGTGACTATGGTTTATTTAATTAATCTAAGACATTTTCATCAATTCTAAAATGCTCAAAAATATAAATAGACAGATTCCTACACGAAACGAATTCGGTGCTGGAATCAATGATCTTGAAGAACACGTATGCCATTTATTTGGGTTACATATTTAAATGAGGGATGACCGTTTAAACATATTAAAGGCTGAAATGATGTTTTATTTTTTAAACATTTCAATTACATTTTAATATTCTATTATATAGCAGATTTAAAGGGAATTTATAGATTCGTAATATCAACAATGCAAACATTTTGAATTACTTGTTTTTATTTTAATTAACTTTCTTTACACTGTAAGCAACATGTTTTGTATATGCATCACATTCAAAACGTCTTAAAAAATATTTACCATCATAAATCATATTATCACGTGAAACAGAACACTCTGTAAAGCTATTGTGTTATAAGAAAATTATGTTTTGTTATGAAATTTTCGACAGCTGCGTTTAATTATATAAAAAATAAAGGTTGTACTTTACAATAACGCATTCAAGTGTGCCTAATTATATCCCACAGTGTTACACATTTTTATATGTTATTGAATATTGTGAATCATACCACTTTGATATTAACACCAGCAGCTAAACTATGCCAAGCATTTTGACAGACGTGCTTGAAAATTGTTTCAAATAAAGTTGTTCGTATGTCTGGTGTTGCTATTTCCGTCATGATTTATTTGATTTACAACAACAGTTTCTGTTATTCAATATAGAACACGTCGGATAACTTACTGAATAAAACGGTGCAAAAGGTAAAATATACAATAATAACAAAAACATATAAATCATACAGATTGTCATTCAGCCTATAATTTAAAGAAACCGAGAAGAACATATTAGTGTCTCGAATGACATTGTTTTAAACCATTGTTATACTTTGGTATATGCCATCGATTTATAGTTTGGCTTTCTTCATTCATTTATTATCAAGGAAGTAATTTTGTCATGAATTCTACTGATACATATTTTATACTATACCAGAGGAAGAATTAAGGTTAGATGTTGTGAAATTATGTGTAATGTATTAATTCACTTGCCAAACAATCTTGAAATTGATACTGATATCATGACAACTTTAATGTACGAGTTATTACATCTAAACTACTTATGGAAATATTTTACACTAATGAGCATTGGTACATGTTTTTTTTAGTAGCTAGTACTTCAATCATAAATACTGTACTTTACAGAATAAGCTGATTTATAGATATAGATATATATAAATTTAATTGATGTACCTGTGTGTATTTTTTTATGAGATGGCTATTCGTGAAACTAACAAGCCGGGTCTTTAATTGCATATTCTTGCAAAATTATTTTATAAAGAAAAAGTTATGATCTACTTGATAACTTAATTTCAGAGATAACTTTCTATATTACTTTTATGGATCCTGGCAAAAACCCGACATCATTGCTTTAAATGACTTGACAAAAAGAAATATACTGTACATTTTTCTTATTTTGTTTTGAAATATTTATAAGATGTTCTTTTATTAATATAAGCACATAAAATAAACCGTTTAGTTATAATTGTCATTTTTGTGAATTACAAAAGACGCTATTAAGGTTGGTCACAAGTCACAAATAACATATTTTTATACATATAGTATTACATATAAGTTCCTGATCAATATCGTTCATTATTCGTGATGCTTTGGATGGTATTAGTAGCAGATAAAATAAACTTTTATTGACCCTATATGTTACGATATAACAATTAACTTATTTCATCAAGATCATATAATCAAGACACCGCATTTTCATTTTAATAGTCTTTAATAGGTCGGTATACTATTACAAGACTAGTGCTTGGACAGTGTTTATTCCTAATAACGTGTTCAGTCCTCTTCTTTTCAAATTACTCAAGCTGATCATCATTGTTTACTTGTTTGTCTAGAATCAAACACGTGTTTTAATGTTACTAACAAGACTGATATTAACATGGAAATAAATTTAGCGTAATTTTTACATACCCTATAGGTAGTCTTTCTGTGCCATGCTGAAGGCTTTGAAAATCCCATTTGTACTAAAAATAATAGCGTTTCCTTAAGATTGTAAACACATCGGTAACATATATCTTTTTACAAACATGTCTTCAATTATTGATGCAAAAGCAACAGTGAACAAGGACCAGACCGAC